>NC_068574.1:58523982-58827013 GCF_025698545.1 Gossypium raimondii
GGAACCTCAAGCAGCAACACCAGCCAAAAATAATCACAGCAACAACCAAAATCACAACAGAAAATGATAGTGATAACGAAGAGTACCTCCTCCCTACTTAAAGCACATTGTCCTCGATGTGGACAAAAAGAAATAAATAGGTAGAAAAGTTTAGAAAAACTCCTCGTGTTGTTACTGTCGATCACAAATGATGGCAATGAGCTTGGTAAGTTGCTGGCCAAAAGTTTCAAGTCAGGCCTCAATGCGCTTTAAGCGTTGCTCAACGGTTTTCTTTGCATTTTCGCTCTGTTTTATCTAAGCAAAAGAAGAAAAATTTATTAATATCCAAATAAGTAAATAAAAGAAAATAAAGTAATAAAGAAAATAAAGAAAAATAAAAAATAAAATAAAAATTGGGTTGCCTCCCAACAAGCGCTTGTTTAACGTCGTTAGCTCGACGCCGTTATTGGTTCTATGGTGGTTCCAAATGGATTTTCTCAACCGTGTGAGCTTGAAAATTCTCATAAAATGACTTCAACCGCTGGCCATTGACTACGAACCGCTTTCCAGATTCTTCACTCTCTATTTCAGTCGCTCCATGTGTGAACACTTGAGTAACAATAAAAGGTCCTTGCCATCGTGATCGAAGCTTACCTGGGAATAACTTTAACACGGAATTATAAAGTAAAACTTTTTGTCCTATCGAAAAATGCTTCTGAGCTATTCTCTTATCGTGAAACAACTTTGTTTTGTCTTTATAAATGTGAGCATTTTCATAGGCATCATTGTGAATTTCTTTTAACTCTTGGATGTCTAATTTCCTTGCCTTTCCTGCGGGTTCTAACTCCATGTTACACTGTCGAACAACCCAATAGGCTTTATGCTCCAATTCGATAGGAATGTGGCAAGCTTTACCAAAAATAAGTCGATACGGGGTCATACCAATCGATCCCTTATACACAGTTCGATAGGCCCAAAGTGCGTCATTTAGCCGAAGGCTCCAATCCTTTCGGTTAGGATGAACTATTTTCTCTAAAATAGTCTTGATTTCCCTGTTTGAGACCTCAGCTTGACCGTTCGTTTGGGGATGGTAAGCCGTAGCTATACGATGGTGGACTCCGTATTTTGCCAACAATGCCTCCATGACCTTATTATAAAAGTGGGTGCCACGATCACTAATTAGGGCTCGAGGTGTGCCAAACCTGGAAAAAATAGTTCGCTTTAAAAACTTCATAGCAGTTTTGACATTATCATTGTGAGTAGGCTTTGCTTCTATCCACTTAGAAACATAGTCTACTGCAAGAATTATATATAAATTACCAAATGAAGAAATAAATGGGCCCATGAAATCGATGCCACATACATCAAAGATTTCGCATACATGAATCGGGGAAAGGGGCATTTGATTTCGTTTAGTGATGTTACCTGTATGTTGGCACCTATCGCAAGACTTACAGAAGTTATATGCGTCTCGAAAAATTGTGGGCCAATATAGCCCACATCCTAACACCTTATGAGCGGTCCGCTTAGGGCCAAAGTGACCTCCGTAAGCTTCAGCATGACAAAAATTAAGGATAGAAGTTACCTCAGTTTCTAGAACACATCTTCGTATTATCTGGTCTGAACAGTGTTTCCACAAGCATGGGTCATCCCAAATGTAATATCGAGCGTCGCGTCTAAGCTTGTCCCTTACAGAACGTGCTAACTCAGTGGGTAATGATCCTGTGGCTAGAAAGTTTACTATATCGGCATACCATGGGAGACGTACCTCGGTTGAAGATAGGCTCTCATCAGGGAATTCTTCCTTAATAGGAATGTCGTCAAAAGGTACTTTTATTCTGTTTAAGTGGTCAGCCACTAAATTCTCGCATCCCCTTTTGTCTCGAATCTCGATGTCAAATTCTTGGAGCAGTAAAATCCACCTAATGAGCCTCGGTTTTGCTTCCTTCTTCACAATCAAGTACCTGAGTGCTGCATGATCAGAAAAAATAATTACTTTAGATCTCAATAAATAAGGTCAAAATTTATCTAAAGTAAATACAATGGCTAAGAGTTCTTTTTCCGTAGTGGTGTAGTTGCTCTGCGCAGCATCTAGGGTTTTTGAGGCATAACATATGACATGTGATTCTTTGTCTATCCTTTGCCCCAACACGGCTCCTACACTGCACTCGCTGGCATCGCACATAATTTCATTCCAATCAGGTGGTTGCACTATAGGAGCGGAGACTAACTTTTGCTTGAGTGTATCAAATGCCTCCTTACATTTTGGGCCAAACTCAAATTTCTTATCCTTCTGCAACAACTCACACAGTGATTCAGCTACCTTCGAGAAGTTTTTTATGAAGCGCCTGTAAAACCCTGCATGGCCAAGGAAAGAACGAATTTCCCTCACAGTGGAGGGATAAGGCAAAGAATTTATAATATCAATTTTGGCCTTATCGACCTCAATTCCTTTAGATGAAACAACATGACCCAGAATTAAACCCTTGTCTACCATAAAATGACACTTTTCATAATTCAAGACAAGATTAAATTCTATGCACCTAATCAGAATTATCGTTAGGTTTTTAAGGCATTCATCAAAACAACTCCCATATACAGTAAAATCATCCATAAAGACTTCAATAATTTTTTCTACATATTCAGAAAATATACTTATCATGCATCTTTGGAAGGTGGCCGGCGCATTGTAAAGACCGAATGGCATCCTTCTGTACGCAAATGTACCGAATGGGCATGTAAAAGTGGTCTTTTCTTGGTCCTCCGATGTGACTGGAATTTGAAAGAAATCTGAGTATCCATCAAGACAACAAAAGTGAGTTTTTCCGGCTAATCTTTCAAGCATTTGATCTATAAAAGCAAGAGGGAAATGATCTTTTCTAGTGTATGAGTTCAACTTCCTGTAATCAATGCAACGCGCCACCCATTTTGTACTCGGGTAGGTACCAAGTCACCTTCAGCATTTTTCGTTACTGTCACGGCCGTTTTCTTGGGCACGACTTAAGCCGGACTTACCCACCTACTGTCAGAAATAGGGTAAATTACATCAGGGTCCAGAAGCTTGATTACTTCTTTTTTTACTACCTCCATCATATTCGGATTTAGCAGTTGATAACACTCTAGAATAACGTATTTTTATGTATTAATTATGTATTTATTCTGAGTATGATCCTGCTAATTTGAGCTATTTATGATCTTTTATCTCATAGGGACTAAATTTGAGGCAAAATTAAAATTAAGGGCCAAAAGCGTGAATTTAGAGATAAAATGGGCCAATGTGCGACACAAGGAAAAGTTGGTGCCAAAGGTGCAAGCATGGAGGACACAAGGGTTGAAATGCAAAAATAAGAGATTTTATTCTATTAAACTCTATTTTAATTATATTAGGATAATTAATATTGAGATAATTATTAAGGATTATTTTTAGGATTTTATTTTATCTTTATTTATCTTCAATTAAATGTATTTATCTTTTAGGAATTTAAGTAGGATTAGACTATCTCCCCTAACACTATAAATAGGGGGTGAAGTGACTCAAAAGGGGATCCCATATATTTTTCTGAAAACACTTTCTCCCAAAAAGTGTAGGCTTTTGTTCTTCTCATATTTCCTTTTAATAAAATCTCAATTTTTATTTTATTTATTTTCTTTTCTATCACAACCATGAGCCACTAAACCCATCTAGCCGAAGGTTGTCAAAAATCCCTAAAAGGGTTCATGAGGCTTAGAATCTATACTTAGGCTCCTCGCTGAGTATTCATCGTTTCTCCCCACTACGGGGTTGACGCTTCCGTCCAAGTCCCTTAAGAAGTAAGCTTTTCAACGTATGCAAAGGCGGTCGTTTTGTATGTTTTGGGAAGGTTGCACAGTCGGTTCGTTAGCTTACTGCATCAGAGGTTGGCGAGCCCAAGAGACAAAATGGCGTGGGATTCGCCATTGAGAAGCGTTGATCTAGCATAAGACGATCCCACAAAAGCGATTGTTGGCTAGAGTCAGGTTCCACCAAATCGTAAGTCTAAATCCTTGGAGCTGGTGGTCGTAGGCATCCTCTTCCACTATAACTGGCTTATTCGGTTTGGGAAGGATCATCTAAAAGCTGAGGATTGAATCCAAGGCGGAACGAGACAACTGGAGGCTGGAATCTCCCATAAGAATTTCCTTTCTCTCAATTCTATTTTTAATTTCTCTAATTTTCGATTCAATATTCTTAAATTTCTTTTATTTTATTTTTCGTTTTCAAATCCAAACATTTAATTCTGTTATTTTCTTATTTTATTTTTTTTAGGCACGCAAGTTTTCTTGGGCAAGATTCTGTTTGGGATTTCACGGAACAAGATATTTTGCAAGTCCAGTCCTTAAGGATTTGACCCTACTTCCCTTTTACTATTCTTTTTCATTATTTATTAGGGATAGGATATTTTTGGTGCTTTCAATGACCGCATCAGTCGTCTTTGTGCCTCTCGCCTTGGTTTCGTGTCTTCCTCCAAGTAGATCCTGTGTGTGCACGTTAAAAGGCTTACCCCTTTTAAGTCTGCAATGGTCCAGCCGATCGCCTCCTTATGACTTTTTAGTATATGAACCAAACTTTCCTCTTCATGTGTGGAGAGTCTATTGGAGATTATGACTGGTAGGGTATTACCTTTCCCCAAAAATACATATTTCAGATGCTCAAGAAGCGGTTTCAACTCCAACTCTGGTGCCTGTATAACAGAAGGTAACAGTTTAGTTTTTGGAGATAATAGCTGATTAACAAATTCAATTTTATCAAGTTCAGAATTATCTCCATAAATTGACTCAAAATTCTCTGCCACCAAATAGTCAATTATGTCGATACAATTTACACTCAAAATTTCACTTGGATGGCTAATGGCGTCGTACACATTAAACTTTACGATCTCCCCATCAAACTCCATCGTGAGAGTTCCACTTCGAACATCAATTTTAGTACTAGCTGTACTAAGGAACGATCGACCCAACAGGAGATCTGAAGATCCAGGAGTGTTATCCTCCTCCATTTTGATCACATAAAAATATGCAAGGAAAATAAGCTCGTTAACTTTTACCAGAACATCCTCAAGGACTCCTTCTGGATGCACAACAGACCTGTCTGCCAATTGAATGATAACACCTGTTTTTGTCAAAAAACTCGCGTTAAGTGATTCATAAATAGAATATGGAATTACATTTATAGAAGCCCCTAGATCACACATAGCCTTCTTAATTCCCAGATGGCCTATTTTGCATGGTATTGCAAACATGCCCCTATCCTTGCATTTTTTCGGCATTTTCCATTGTAACATCATGGATACATTCTCACCAACATTCACCCTTTCATTACCTGTTAATTTTCGCTTGTTGGTGCAAAGCTCTTTAAGAAATTTAGCATACCGCGGTATTTGGTTGATGGCGTCCAACAGCGGAATATTGATCTCGACATTCCTAAATGTTTCGAGGATTTCCTTGTCCTCTTTACCTCTTTGACACTGGTTGAATCGTTCTGGAAATGGAGGTTGAATTTTGGGCAATGGAGACTTCGGTCGGACCTGTTCGTCTTTTTTGGGTTTTTCCTAGGCAATTTCTTGGGCAAGATGCCTGTCAGGAATTGGTTCTAGTACCCTTCCGCTTCGCAACGTCACAGCATTTGCATTTTGTCTAGGGTTTGGTTCTGTTTGTGACGGTAGCTTCCCTTGAGAGGTCAATTTCTCGATCGATGTGGTCAACTCTCTGATAGACGCCTCGGTTTTCTGTTGGAAATCCTTCGTCTCTTTTTGGAAATTAAGAGTTTGCTGCTGAAAATCAAGAACATTAGCTGCTAACTTATTGACCATGGTTTCTAGAAAATTACCTGAACCTTGTGGCTGTTGCGGAAACCGATTTTGGTATGGCTGGTTGTTTCGTGAATTGGCCCCATAACTTAAGTTAGGATGATCCTTCCACCCTGGGTTGTAGGTATTAGCGTAAGGGTCGTACTGCCTTTGTGCCGGCCTAGGGAAATTTCCAACAGCATTAAGATGGGCCGTGGTATCATCATACAAATTGGGACATGCATCAGTTGCGTGATCAGGTGTAGCACATATTCCGCATAACCGACTCGTCTTCGCTTTTTCTGCAATAAGAGAGTTCATCATATTAGTAAGTTTATCAACTTTATACTCTAATGTTGAATTACTAAGCTGGTGAACTCTTCTAGGGGGTTCAGTATTGGCTCGGAACTGCTGAGAATTTGCAGCCAATCTGGAGATCAAGTCTCTCGCTTGTTGGGGAGTCATGTTGACCAATGCTCCTCCACTAACAGCGTTTACCATATTCATCTCCATGGGCTTCAAACCTTCGTAAAAATATTGGAGGAGAGGTTGCTCTGTTATACCATGTTGTGGGCAGCTTGCACACAATTTCTTAAACCGCTCCCAATAATCGTAAAGGGACTCAGCTTCTTTTTGCCTTATTCCAACAATCTCTCTTCTTAGCTTAGCTACTCGAGACGCTGGAAAAAACCTGTTCAGAAACAAACGAGATAGGTCAGCCCAAGTTGTAATAGATCCAGGGGGTAAATAAAATAACCATTCCTTAGCAGAATCTGCTAGGGAGAAAGGGAAATCACGTAATTTAATCTGATCCTCAGTTACCCCTTGAGGTTTCATGCTAAGACAAACCATATGAAATTCTTTCAGATGCTTGTGGGGATTTTCATTTTGCAACCCACGATAAGTTGGCAGTAATTGGATTAAACCTGACTTCAACTCAAAATCAGTATCCATAGTAGGAAACGCGATGCATAATGGCGGTTGTTCTGTCGGAGCTTCGGCCAGTTGCCGAATCGTTTGAGCCATTGGTTGGTGTGCTAGAATCGGGTTTTCGTTAACCCTAGCATTAAGCACTTCTTCTGGTGAGTCGAATTCTACTTTTTTGCTTTCAAGTGTTCGAGTAGGGTTTTCGTTAACCCTAGACTCAGCTTCGTCGTCGACTTCTATTCCTAGCGGTGGGTTACTTTGAGTTCTAACCACCGCTGACTGCTTTTTCCGTAACTTTGTCTCCTTGCGATTGGCTCTACCAGTCTTCTCAATTTCTGAATCGAACGTAAGAGTACCTGGAGCAGATCTGGTCATAAGAAACAAAAAACAAGATTAGTACGTTGCCAGTCCCCTGCAACGGCGCCAAAATTTGATGCGGTCGTTGAAAGCACCAAAAATATCCTATCCCTAATAAATAATGAAAAAGAATAGTAAAAGGGAAGTAGGGTCAAATCCTCAGGGACTGGAATTGCAAAATATTTTGTTCCGTGAAATTCCAGGCAGAGTCTTGCCCAGGACAACCTGCGTTCCTGGAAAAATAAAAACAATAGCAGAATTAAATTATTGGATCTAGAAACGAAAAATAAAATAAAAACAGAATTAAGAATATTGAATTGAAAATTCGAGAAATTAAAAATAGAGATAAGAGAAAGAAAATTCTTATGGGAGATTCCAGCCTCCAGTTGTCTCGTTCCGCCTTAGGTTCAATCATCGGCTTTTAGATGATCCTTCCCAAACCAAATAAGCCAGTTATAGTGGAAGAGGACGCCTACGACCACCAGCTCCAATGATTTAGACTTACAATTTAGTGGAACCTGACTCTAGCCAACAATCGCTTCTGTGGGATCGTCTTATGCTAGATCAACGCTTCTCAATGGCGAATCCCACGCCATTTTGTCTCTTGGGCTCGCCAACCTCTGACGCAGTAAGCTAACGAACCGACTGTGCAACCTTCCCAAAACATACAAAGCAGCCGCCTTTGCATACGTTGAAAAACTTACTTCTTAAGGGACTTGGACGGAAGCGTCAACCCCGTAGTGCGGAGAAACGATGAATACTCAGCGAGGAGGCTAAGTATGGATTCTAAGCCTCATGAACCCTTTTGGGGATTTTTGACAACCTTCGGCTAGATGGGTTTAGTGGCTCATGGTTGTGATAGAAAAGAAAATAAATAAAATAAAAATTGAGATTTTAGTAAAAAGAAACATGAGAAGAACAAAAGCCTAGACTTTTGGGGAGAGAGTGTTTTCAAAAAAATATATCGGATCCCCTTTTGAGTCACTTCACCCCCTATTTATAGTGCTAGGGGAGATAGTTTAATCCTACTTAAATTCCTAAAAGATAAATACATTTAATTGAAGATAAATAAAGATAAAATAAAATCCTAAAAATAATCCTTAATAATTATCTCAATATTAATTATCCTAATATAATTAAAATAGAGTTTAATAGAATAAAATCTCTTATTTTTGCATTTCAACCCTTGTGTCCTCCATGCTTGCACCTTTGGCACCAACTTTTCCTTGTGTCGCACATTGGCCCATTTTATCTTTAAATTCACGCTTTTGGCCCTTAATTTTGCTTTTGCCTCAAATTTAGTCCCTATGAGATAAAAGATCATAAATAGCTCAAATTAGCAGGATCATACTTAGAATAAATACATAATTAATACATAAAAATACGTTATTCTAAAGTGTTATCACATCCAAACTCATGAAAGGTGTGATTTTAAAAGCAATGATACCGTCTTGATGATTCTGCAAAACTTTTCTTTAATAGACTTACTGTACTCTGTATGTTAGTGATAGTCACCATCTCACCAACTGGAATATGTCTGCAAGAGAATGGATATCTTGCTATATATTTTCTAATGCATTGAACTTTAACCATAAAAATATACAATTATGTGAATCTTTAAAGATGAGTAGGAGCAAATAGGGATTCTGGTTAAAAAATGCTAAAAATTTGATTTACTCCATTAAATTTATAAAAAAATGATAGAAATTACATTTTTACTACTATTAAAATAAACAACCTAATTTCGGCCCTTCAAAACAAATGTTCTTAGTTTCACAATATCCTTGCCTACAAATTTGGACCTTCTTTGTGAAAAGGAAAATTACTAGGCCTACGGGGTCAGTTTCTGCCAATTTACATATATGAAAAGTAAACAAAGTTGATTAGAAATATCGTGTTGAACCATTCCTGATTAATCGTCAATGGGGGGCTCCATAGTTGCGTGATCCTACTGGAACTATACTGCGTTTACTTTGAAGTCTCCCCTTATCATTTTCCTATAGTTTTTTATTTCTTTTTTATTATGTTTTTTCTGCCCATATAGTTTCAACGTTTTTCTCCCAAAATTTTAATTATTTTTATTGCAATTAATTAAATTAGAGATGATATTATATGTGATTGAGAATAAAATAATATTTATATGTTTTAACCATTAATAATGAAACATTATTTTATTGGTACCTAAAAATTATATATTTTAGGATATTCTAATATAAGCTTTCTTTTATTAAGTAGGATAATTTTTTTTCTTTTGTACAAATAGAAAATGTATTGACCATAAAAACCAAACCCCAAGTAGACGCATTTAACTAAAGCAGGCCCATGGAAATCATTGCCACATTACAGTAGATAGAATGCGATAATATCATCATTCTAAAACTATATATTGCTCTCTGCTTCTTCATGATGACCCACGCACTCTCAATTACAAATCCATCTTATCAATTCACAATTTGTTTCAAGTTGATGGATCCATCAATAAACCATTTTCAAGCGTCCACCTCTTTTTTCCTTATGATTCTTCTCTCATTCTTCAACTTGCAGGGTCTTAACTTGCTTTGTTTAGCAACAGCAAGCCCTCTAGTTAGAGGAAATGACACTGATCAACAAGCTTTACTCCAGTTGAAAGCCAAGATAACTGGTGATCAACTCAACATTATGGAGTCCTGGAATAGCTCCATTCACTTCTGCCAATGGATCGGTGTTACATGCGGTCGCAAGCATCCAAGAGTCACCAAGTTGAAACTTCGAGTCCTCAAACTCTCTGGATCATTGTCACCCTACATTGGAAACTTGAGCTTCCTCAGGGAGTTGGATCTTGCGGGCAACAGCTTCTACAACCAAATTCCTCGAGAAATCGGTGGTTTAAGAAGACTGGGAGCATTAGACCTCTCCAACAACTCCATCAATGGTGAAATTCCTTCTAATTTATCTGCTTGTTCTAAGCTTATATTAGTTGATATGTCGAACAACCAGCTAACGGGAGAAATACCTTCTTTGCTGGGTCTCTTGTCAAACCTGAAAAACTTGGTTTTTTTTAACAACAGTTTGAGAGGGAATATCCCACCTTCACTGGGGAACTTGTCATCCCTGGAGAAACTTGGTTTGACGTATAATGCATTAAGTGGGATTATACCTGAAGCTCTTGGAGAACTGAGAAATCTCCGGTTTTTTGGCTGTGCCGGAAATGCAATCTCTGGTATTATTCCTGTCACAATGTTCAATCTGTCTAATATTAGAGACTTTGATATTGGTATAAACAAGATTCGAGGCACTCTTCATTCTGATTTAGAAATCAATATGCCTCATGTTGAGTTCTTTTCTGTATGGGGAAACCATATCTCTGGACAAATTCCAAATTCATTATTCAATGCCACATATCTTGAATTTCTTCAACTTGATAAAAACAGATTCACTGGAAATGTTCCTTCATTAGAAAAGCTAGATAAACTGTTTAACCTTGCACTAGGAGGAAACCATTTGGGACAACGAAGAGAAGGTGATTTGAACTTTCTTTGCACTTTAGTCAACAATACCAAACTAGGATTTGTAAATGTCGCCGAAAATAATTTTGGAGGGGAATTTCCTGAATGCATTAGCAATTTTTCTAGCAACCTTCGGGGTTTAGGAATGGGTGGGAACAACATTTGGGGAAGAATCCCGGATAGGATAGGAAATCTCATCAATTTGGAGGTGATTTCGGTCTCAATAAATCAACTATCAGGTCCCATTCCCTTTAATATTGGGAGCCTTCAAAAGCTAAAACAATTTTCCGCTGACAATAATGGTCTCTCTGGGACTATTCCCCACTCCATTGGAAATTTAATAGCGTTAACCGAACTTGATTTAAGTTCTAACAATCTTCAGGGCAGCATTCCTTCAGGTCTAGGTAATTGCAAAAATTTGATTCTAATGGATCTTTCTTATAATAATCTTAGTGGACCAATACCCTCCGAAATACTAGGACTATCATCCTTGTCCATTGTACTAAGCTTATCGTCAAACTCTTTGACTGGTGAGCTTGCTGTTGAAGTAGAAAAACTGAAAAATCTAGGTACATTGGGTGTTTCTCACAACAGGTTATCTGGTTTGCTTCCAAAAAACCTAGGTAGTTGTGTAAGTCTAGAGAAGTTGTTCTTGGAAGGCAATTTGTTTGAAGGACCCATTCCATCATCTTTGAGTTCATTGAGAGGTCTTGAGGCATTGGACTTATCTGACAATAATCTTTCCAGTGGGATTCCGGAATTTCTTGAGCGATTTGGGGCATTAACGTACCTAAATCTCTCTTTCAATGATTTTGAAGGAGTAATACCAAGTGAAGGAGTATTTAAGAATGCAAGTGCTACATTTATTGAGGGAAATAGTAAGCTTTGTGGAGGCATCCCTGAGTTACACTTGTCAAGGTGCAACTCCAAAACATCAGCAAACACTTCCCTTAAATTGAAGATCGCAATAATTGTTGTGATTTCAGGAGTGACTTTAGTATTCTCTATTTTCCTCATCATTTGGTTTAGAAAGAAAAAGGAGCAGAAGCCAACGACCACTCTTGTAGAAAATTCTCTTTTACAGTTATCATACCAAAGCATCCTAAGGGCTACTAACGGATTCTCCCCTCAGAATTTAGTTGGTTCGGGAAGTTTCGGATCTGTATACAAGGGAATTATTGAAGCGAATGGGGCAGTTATTGCAGTAAAGGTGTTTAATCTTCTAAATCATAGAGCTTCCAGGAGTTTCTTGGTTGAATGCGAGGCTTTGAAGAACATTCGTCATCGTAATCTTGTCAAGGTATTAACAGCCATTTCCAGTATTGATTATAAAGGCAATGATTTTAAAGCCTTGGTGTATGAGTTCATGGAAAATGGAAGCTTGGAAGATTGGCTACATCCATCTGTTGGCATGAATAAACCAGAGACGATGAGAAACCTAAACTTCTTTCAAAGATTTAATGTGGCCATAGATGTTGCTAATGCACTCGAATATCTGCACCATCGTTGTGAGACGCCGATCATTCATTGTGACCTCAAGCCAAGCAATGTTTTACTCGATGGGGAAATGGTTGGTCATATAAGTGACTTCGGCTTAGCAAAAATCCTTTCTGGAGATAAGCCTAACTTTTCTACTAATGAATCAAGCTCCGTTGGATTAAGAGGAACTATCGGCTATGCTCCACCTGGTATGTTCACTTTTTTCATTTCTTTAATTATTTAAAAGAACAAAAATCGATCTAAAAGCAGTCTTGTTATATATTTAGAGGTTTTACACTACAATTATTTATATATGTATTTTGTGACGAATTAATTATAGAATATGGCATGGGAAGTGAGTTATCAAGAAATGGCGATGTGTATAGCTATGGCATCCTCTTGTTAGAGATGTTAACAGGGAAAAGGCCAACGAATGAAAGGTTTACAGAAGGTTTAAGTCTTCACAACTTTGTCAAAACAGCTTTGCCCGATCGAGTGGTTGAGATTATAGATCCCATTCTTCTTCAAGAAAGTGTCAGAGGAGGAATAGTTGCGGACATCACTCTTAATGAAAACAACTTAGGAAATGACATACATCTTCAGTGCTTGAATTCAATATTCGAAATAGGACTCACTTGTTCTACTGAATCACCGAGTGAGAGGATGGACATGAGTAATGTTATTACCAAGCTTTGTTCGATTAGAGAGAAGTTTCTTCGTCCAACTCGGTTACGTCGTGGTGTTTGAACTTTGTAAGCTACTCAGTCAGCAGGTAATAGTGTCTTCTATCTTAGTGAAATACTCATTTGTTTCGTCACTTTAGTTTTGTTTGATAAAGTGTGTTTGGAGTAGAACATTTAAAAAAACATATATAATTTTAAATTAACAAACACATCTCTCTCATATTCTCTCTTCTCATTATTGTAACTTTGAAGGATTGATTTTTATAAGATGAAAAATTATTATCTCCCTTATTTTGTTTCCTCTCATTTTTCTTCCCTACTAATTACACTTAACAATCTCACCATTAAACAAATCTCTACTGTTCTCATGATATGATGTGCTTAAATAAATCCAGTTGCAGGTATCTAAGGTGTTGTATGGATGAACTTCAAAGAGGCTTAAGTCCGATAAAGTGCTTGATGTTCTCCAAGAAAATAGAAGAAAAATGGAGTTCTTTTTCTTGTTTTCTACCAATAGTTTTCAGTGTAATGTGTATAAAAATACTTCGTTTTTGTCTTCGCATCATAACTCATAAGCTACTAGATTGTGATGAAGTCAGACTATAAATAACAATGTTGAATTTTGTCTTTGCATCTTAACTCATAAGCTAGTAGATTATGATGAAGTCAGACTTTAAATAACAGTGTTGGATTTTAACTTTGCATCTTATTGTATCAGTCATGGTATTGAACATGTTAGTCATTGGCTGTTCATAGGAACCTACTTTTGCAACTTTTTAGAATTGCATAGTTTTCCAAAGCCCATTGGCTTCTATAATCATAGACTTCCATCCCAGATTTTCAAAATAAATTAATAACTATTAGTCCAACTTTCTTTTTGAATTTGGAGGTTGCTCTTAGTTGAATTCTATAATATAGATTATAAATAAGCGAAAAAAATAAAAATAAAAATTTAACAAATGAAATTTAGAAAATTTTCAAAATACATATATCTTTTTCTAGATTTTTACTTTTTGGAACTTAAAATAATTAAAAACACAAAAGATTAAAATTTTATAAAATTCAAAAGCAATTTATTATAATCATATTTTTAAAATTTAACCAATTTAAGCGATAGATTATCGGTTATTGAAATATATAAAACCGAACCGACCAACTTAATTGACTCACAATTATTATTCTTAATTTATTTTAAAAATATTTATAAAATAATATATACTATAATTTTAATTACCTAAACCCAAAGTTAAATTACTCAACCCAACCAACAATCCATTAATATTTCAATTAATTTAAAAAGACTTGTAATGTCTTTATGCACGAATTAGAAAGAACACTTAGTGTATTCTTTGGAGGAATTTGTTTGGAATTTGTTTAAGTGCATAAACACACTGTTTTGATGTTGAAATTATAACTAAGTTTTTCATGAAAAAGTCTTTAGGCAAACTGCATAACCAAATTTTTTTGTCCATCTTTCTTATTTTATTCTTTTAAGAAGTAAATCAAAACCATAAAATCAATTCTTTTATGAGTAACTATTCTTGTAATTTCTTTCTTTGTTACCGAGTCGCCCATTTCCTAGTTTCAATCAAAGTTTCTTGGGATTCCTTGGGGTAGTTTTTGCCAAATGCTTTAACCATTGACCAATTGAATGCCTTGGCTTAAATTTCCAGTCAACTCTTTTTACAGTGCAAGACTTTGGGGGTTGTTCTTCATAATCACTACTAACAACCCACTCAATTTCTTGTACCATTAACATAGCACTAATCTAAGATATCCTTCGATCCCACTATCTTCTACATCTTTTGGCAGGAGATGCGTAAATTACAATTTTCGGGTACATCTATTGTAGTTAAAGATGGTGTCACATGTGAATGGTTAGTGCTGCCATGACAACAAAAAAATGACGTCGTTAGGTTCAGGTATTGAACTAGTGGACGAAAAAAAAAATTCGGATACTAATCTAGGATAAAAAAACCATAGATACCAATTTAGGAGAAATGAACAAACTCAAATACTAATGTTATATTTAACCTTATTTTAAATTAATTATGATTATATTTATACGAATAAAATATTTCAAAACTTCAAAAGAATCATAATTTTGAAAAATAAGTATTCAAATCTCAACTCTACAACTTTAAATCATACAGATAAAAATAATTATAATTTTAATAAAATTGTGATAATTACCCATTTAAAAATAATTATAATTATTAGATAAAATTATAATAATGTTAAATATTAAATTATAATATTAATTTTTTATTAAATTTGTCTTCAAAATATTTTGAAATTAAAATTGAATAGTAAAATAACTTGTGACAAATGTGTAATATAAGCTTTTTAATTGGCCTAATAACAAAGTTAGTCTTGCAATGTTTACACATTCTATAAATTTGTTCCTAAATCTAAAAAATTCAACAAATATATCATTTTATTTTTATTCTAAAATTATAAAATATATTAAAAATATTTTTATATTTACTTTTTAAATTTTATAAATTATATATACTTTTTTTCATCAATCAAACATGTGAAAACCCCCAAAAATAAAGTTATTTGCCCTCCAATTTCTTTTAATTTAGTCCCCTTTTTCTTTTGCTACATTAGTTCATCTCAAATTCCTAATTAACCCCCCATAAAGAATATCAAAATTAACAAATTTATAAATTTAGAAAAATGGTTGGATTGACGACACCAACTCCGACATTCTTACTCTTTGCTACAGAGATAGTACTAATAAAACATTGGAGGCTGAATTTATTATTAGGCCAATAAAACAAAGCTCACGTTAGACTTCTATTAGGCAACTAAGGAAACCGATAGGCAACTAAGAGAAGAGTGACTAAATATTTAATTTTGAAAAGTTGAGTGACTGAAATGAAAATAAAATTAATAGTTGGGTGACCAAAATAGAACGACTGAATAAATGGGTGACAAAAAAATGAATTCTTTTATGAGTTGCATTGATTTTATACGTTATGCATGTTTTGTGTATTTTCTATTATATTTCAGCCTATATAATGGCTTCATTAGTTATGAATAATATAGGAGTAACACGTTTTCTCATATTGTGTTTTACGAGTTAACAGTGGCATCAAAGCTTGGTTAAAAGAGCAGCAGTTTAGTAGAGAGAAAGAGTTAAGAACGAGTTTAAAAAAAAGGGAGTGTGTATTAGTTAATTTTGCAGCAGCAAAACTAGTACTCTGTAACAATGGCATCCGAAACTTTTGTTCAACCAGCGATTCCTCGCTTTGATTGTCACTATGACCATTGAAGCATGCTAATGGAAAATTTTCTTAGGTCTAAGTAGTATTGACAAGTCGTCTCTGAAGGAATCACAGGACCAATAGCTGGTATGATGACAGATGCACAGAAGGCAGAGTTTGAAGGGCTAAAGTGGAAAGATCTCAAAGCAAGGAATTATCTTTTCCAAGCAATTGATCGTACAATCTTGGAAACTATTCTTTACAAAATACTTCCAAACAAATATGGGATTCCATGAAGAAGAAATATGAAGGTTCAAATAGGACCAAGAGGCAACAACTACAAGCTCTACGATCTGAATTTGAAACATTGCGGATGAAATCAGGAGAATCCATTTCTGATTTTTCTCAAGAACAATGTCGATTGTCAACAAGATGTGGATTCATGGTGAAAAGATGGAGGATGTGATTGTTGTTGAGAAGATTCTTCGCTCAATGGCACCGAAATTCAACTACGTGGTCTGTTCAATTGAAGAATCAAAGGATATAGATCTTCTATCACTTGACGAACTGCAAGCCTCTTTACTGGTTCTTGAGCAAAAAATAATTCAAAAAGACAAAGAGGAGCAATCATTGCTGCTCTCGTCCAATTTTCATAAAAAAGGAGGACGAGGACAAGACAAAGATAGAGAGAACAATGAAGGGATAGGTTCACAACATCAACAATCTCAGGTTGATCACAGTTTCATATTTCGAGGAAGAGGCAGAGGCAGAGGAAGAGGAAAAGGACGTAGAGGCCACTAATCAACAACTGAACATTCAAAGTCAGTTGACAAGTCGAATGTGGAGTGCTATCGTTCTCATAAGTATGGGCACTCTCAAAACGAATGCAGAATTAATCTGCCAAAGGATAGTGGAGAAAAATCAAATTTTACAGAAACAGAAGAGGTGATATCTTTGTTGATGATTTACAACACCAAGGAAGACACGAACAAGCAATTATGGTACCTGGACACCGGTTGCAGCAACCATATGTGTGATGACAAAGAATTTTTTTCAATTTTGGATGATTCATTTAGTGAAGATTGGCAACAACACCAAAATTTCTGTTATGGGAAAAGGCTGAGTAATAATCAGAACAAAAGGGAATAATTTTCAAGTAATCTCTAATGTTCTTTTTGTTCCAGATTTGAAGACCAACTTGTTAAGCATTGGCCAATTGCAAGAGAAGGGCTATGAGATTACAGTAAAAAATGGTATTTGTCGGATTCTTGATGACAAGTTAGGCTTGATTGCTCAAACTAAAATGACAACAAACAGAATTTTCCCTCTCAATTTGGATAATGTTTCCCAGACTTGTTTCTCAACAAGGCTCAATGATGATGCATGGTTGTGACACTTTTGCTATGGTCAATGATGATGCATGGTTGTGACACTTTTGCTATGGTCATCTAAATTTCAATGGAATAAAGACACGACAACAGAAGAAAATGGTGGTTGGCCTTCCAATATTCTCTACTCCAACGAAGATATGTGAAAGATGTATTGTCAACAAGCAACATAGAGATTCGTTTCTGAAAGGAAAAACACAAAGAGCAAGAGAATTATTGGAGATTGTACACTCTGACCTTTGCAGACCAATCAATCCTACTTTCAGTGGAGGTAAACGGTATATAATCATTTTTATTGATGATATGAGTCGCAAAACATGGGCTTTTTATTTTTACAAGAAAAATCTAAAGCCTTAACAGCTTTCAAAGCTTTTAAGGCAATTGTTGAGAAAGAAGCAGGATATCCAATTCAGGTGCTACGCACAGATCGTGGTGGAGAATATAACTCACATGAATTTACAGATTTTTGTAACACACATGGAACTAAATGATACCTGACCACAGTCTATACTCCACAACAAAATAGGGTATGTGAGAGAAAGAACCGCGCAATCATGAATATGGTAAGAAGCCTTTTGGCGATGAGCAGGGTGCCAAAGAATTTTTGGCCTGAAGCTGTCAATTGGAGTATTCACATCTTGAATAGAAATCTAACAATAGCTGTTCAGAGCATGACACCATAGGAGGCATTGTTGGAACAATGGCAGCAGCAAAAGAAAACAAGGTTGCAAAACAAAATTTGCAAAACTGAAGCAAGAAGTATCGAAGCAAAAGAAAAACAAAGCAAAGCAAAAACAGTGAACAAAAATTGAATACTCAGCAAATTGTAACTGAACATTACCTATTTTCATTCAA
The DNA here is from genome assembly GCF_025698545.1 of Gossypium raimondii. Lineage (NCBI taxonomy): Eukaryota > Viridiplantae > Streptophyta > Magnoliopsida > Malvales > Malvaceae > Gossypium > Gossypium raimondii. The sequence goes on from NC_068574.1 coordinate 58,542,152, forward strand.
AATTTGAATATATAAAAGAGTTACAAATTTGATTCATTTGACAGTTACCTAATGACATAACTGCTCCCACTTAAACTAAACTAATACAAGCTTAAGTCAAATACAAAATAAGTGACATATCGCCTTTACATCATCAATCCAATCACAAACTTAATCCAACTAACTTTGGAAACTAGTTAAAGTTGAACTAAACTAAATTACAAAAGAACAAAACATCCAAAGTTGATTGCTTCATCCGGTTCACTTGGTCTTGCACGCCAAGCAATATCACCAAGCTCAATAGCCAACCATCTCTTGGCCACATGTTGCTTTTTGATCCGACTTTCAACACTCCTCCTTGGACTGTAAGCAACACATACCAATTCCATTTCTCAATACATCAAACCTAGCAGACTCCTAAGGGCTTAGTCAAGATATCACTAATTGTGCCCTCGAGCTACAATGAACAAGGTGATCTCTTTAGTTTGTTCACCTCTCGAACAAAGTGTAACTTTATCTTAAAATGTTTAGTTTTCCCATGAAACACGGGGTTCTTAGCTATAGCAACTGCGATTGATTGTCCACCCAAATTTCGATTGCTTGACTTGTGTTTCATTAAGGTCCTGAAGCAATTTCACGAGCCAAATGGCTCGATTGATCTTCTGCTGCAATGCAATGTACTCGCTTGGTGTGGATCGAGCAACGTTTGTTGCTTCTTTGAACTCCAACAAAACATGCCCGATCCAAGTGTGAAGAAGTATCCAGAGGTACTCTTCATGTCATCGAGGATCTGCCCAATCACTATCAGAGTAACCTTCTAATTTCAGTTCCTTCCCACTTCCAAACATTACACCAAAGTTAGTTGTGCCTTTGATGTATCTAAGAACCCTTTTGGCAGCCTTCAAATGCGCCTCATTACAGCAATGCATGAACCTTGATAGCGACTAACACCAAACATAATGTCCGCCTAGTTGTCGTTAGATACAACAAGCAACCTACTAGGCTTCGATAATGCCTCTCATTAACCCTTTCTTGATCACCATTCTTGGTCAATTTTTCACCTTGAGCCACGTGTGTCTTGATCGCTTACGATTATGCATGCAAAATTTGTCTAGGATCTTCAAAGCAAATGAGTGTTGGTGATGAAGATACCTCGATCGGTGGTGAACTTCCATGCCAAGGAAGTAAGTCATGATCCCCAAGTCATCATCTCAAACATTTGTTTGCATTTGGACCTTGAACTCATCAATGAGCTCAACTTTGCTCCTGTCACTAACAAGTCATCCACATACAAGGAGACAATCAGCAAGGTTTCAAATTCGACCTCTTAACATACGAGTAGGTTCACTAAGGCTCTTCACAAATCCAAGCTTGGTCAGATAAGCATCAACTCTGTCATACCAGGCCCTTGGTGCCTGTTTCAGGCCATAGAGGGCCTTTCTTAAGTTGTACACTTTGTCTTCATGCCCAGCAACTTCAAAACCTACAGGTTGCTCAATGAAGATCTCCTCCTTGAGAAAACCATTTAGGAATGCTGATTTGACATCCAATTGGTGAACTTTCCATCGTTTCGAGTCGCTAAAGCAAGCAAAGACTTAATTGTATCCGATCTTGCCCTTTGGAGCAAAAGTCTCCAAGTAGTCCACACCATACTGCTGACTGTAGCCCTTCACCACAAGCCTGGCCTTGTGCTTGTTTAGTGAGCCATCAGCATTGTACTTGGCCCGGTACACCCATTTAACTCCAATGACCTTCTTGTGTTCTGGTCTGCTCACCAACTCCCAAGTCTGATTTTTGTTGATCATTTCTAACTCATCTTCCATAGCTTTCATCCAGCTTCTGTCCTTGGCAGCCTCTTCAAAGTCTGAGGGCTCAATCACAGCAACATTGCACCTCTGATAGATATCAGCCAAAGTCCTGGTGCCCTCATCGGTATGTCATCTGAGATCTTCACTTGGTCCCTCTTCTATAGGTTCATCAACCAAGTCCATCTGGTCCATTTCAGACATGTCAGCTTCAACACCATTCCAATTCCACACTTTTTCTTCATCAAACTTTACATCCCTGCTGACTAAGACCTTCTTTGCTGTAGGATCATACACTCTATAACCCTTCTTGTTGTTGCTGTAGCCAACAAAGATTCCTGGAGTAGCCCTGCTCTCGAGCTTGGTCCTCTTCTCTACTGGAATAAGAGCATAACATATACAGCCAAACACTTTTAAATGTGTTACCATAGGTTTGACTCCATGCCAAGCCTCAAAAGGTGTTTTATCCCCGATCGCCGAGTTGGCGTCTATTGAGCAGATACACTGAGGTGTTGATTGCCTCACCAAAGCGGCTTGAAGCTTGCCTTGAAATAATAGACACCTAGCCATATTTAGCACAGTTCTATTTTTCCTCTCACAGACTCCATTCTGTTGAGGAGTATAGACTATTGTGAGCTGATGGTGAATTCCAGCACTATCACAAAGCTTCTGAAATCTCTCAGACACATATTTGAGCCATTATCGGTCCTCAAGGCTCTAATTTTGCAACTGACCGATTTTCAAAGATATGCCTTGAATTTGCAGAAGGCCTCAAACACTTCTGACTTTTGCTTCAAGAAGTAGACCCAGCACAACCTTGTTAAATCATCTATAAATAGGGCAAAGTACCTGTTCTCACTGATTGAAAGTGTTCTCATAGGGCCACAAACATCAGAGTGCACCAATTCGAGCTTGTTCTGAGCTCTCCAAGCACTGTCAGCAGAAAAAGGCAGTCTAGCCTGCTTACCAAGCTGACAAACTTCACAAACATTCCCACTAACTTCAATTTTTGAAATGTCATCAACCAAATTCAGCCTATGTAGTAGATCGATGGATCTGAAATTTGCATGGCCTAGTCTCCTATGCCACAAGTTAGTTCTTTCAACAAGGCTGGTGTATGCCTTTCTTTCTATTTTGCTAACATCCAGCATGAAGCACCTATCAGTCATAGAGACAGTGACTATCTCCAGACCATTCATGTCTTGAACAATACAGCAACCATCCTTAAAAACCAATGTATAGCCCTTTTCAACTAATTGGCCAACACTAAGCAGATTCTGGTCTAAGTCAGGTACAAAAAACACATCTGAGATCAGCTTATTACCTGAACCAGTGCTAATCAACACATTGCCCTTGCCTTTAGCCTCAATCAGCCTGCCATCTCCAATTCTAATCCTCGAGTGGAAGCTTCTGTCTAGGCCCTTGAACAGCTTCTCATCTGCAGCTATATGGTGTGAGCAACCACTGTCTAGTAGCCAATCATTGCTGGCCTTGGTTGTGCCAACAAAACAAGTTCCTTGTGAACACATGCTCCTCCTGAGCTTGAATGTCCTCAGCAGGTCTAGCTTGTTGCAGAGCAGCCTCCCTTGGTTTGCCCTTGCACACCTTCTCCACATGGCCAAACTGCTTACACTTTCTACACTGAATATCTCGCCTGAACCAGCAATACTTTTCGAATGTGTTGTCTTCTTGCAATGAACACATGGTGGGAACACCCTTTTGCTTCATCTCTTCCGACTTGACCCTTTTGTTGTGCCAAGGCTTCTTGCCTTTGCACTCACACTCGAGCCTTCACGGCTTTAGCACGGAAGGCCTTCAGATTCTCCTCCCGCCTATTTGCCCTCCTTTGTTCAAGTGCATACTGGGGAGTTTATCACTCGAGACAATGAAATGGCCGATAAATCCTGAGTCCTCAAGTGAAGAGATTTTGACTCAAATTTCTCGGGAGAGTTGTAATGACTTTTCAACAACTCGCTCTCTGTGAAGTCCACTCCTGTGAGCCTAATCTGTTGACAATGGCCATTATCCCTGTCTCGAGTCTTGCTTGATGGTCTCGAGACTCCTCATCTTCAAATTTTCAAAGTCTCTCCGAGGTTGATCACCGCTGTTGCCTTGTCTTGTCGGTCCCCATGAACTCCTCCTTGACTTGTCCAGGGCACGCTTAGGTGTGTCACATGCCATGATGCGTGTGAATATCACATCGACACTCCACTGCAGACAGGCCATAGCCTTGTGCTTTTAGCTCGTTCCTCAAAGATGTTGCCTCATCTGCAATAGTGGGATTGGCTCTCAATGGAGGTGGTTCAAGATCATTCTCGATCACACTCTGGAGATCATGTGCACGAAGGTAAGTCTTCATTTTAACTATCCAAATGTGATAGTTTTCTCCGGTGAACACAGATGGAGGTGGTGGAGTGAAACTCATCCTGCAAGATCGAATCCAGATGCTTGATCTTACCAAATTTTGAACTTCTTTGTTGGTTTTGATTTGAACACAACAGATTGCATACAAAGGCCCTCAAAGACTCGGGCTCATGATACCATTTGTTGGAACAATGGCAAAGAAAAGAAAACAAGGTTGCAAAACAAAATTTGCAAAAGCAAGCAAGAAGTATCAAGCAAAAGAAAAACAAAGCAAAGCAAAAACAGTGAACAAAAATTGAATACTCAAAGAAATTGTAACGAACATTACCTATTTTCATTCAAAATTTGAATATATAAAAGAGTTACAAATTTGATTCATTTGATGATTACCTAATGACATAACTGCTCCCACTTAAACTAAACTAATACAAGCTTAAGTCAAATACAAAATAAGTGACATATCGCTTTTACATCATCAATCCAATCACAAACTTAATCCAACTAACTTTGGAAACTAGTTAAAGTTGAACTAAACTAAATTACAAAAGAACAAAACATCCAAAGTTGATTGCTTCATCCGGTTCACTTGATCTTGCACGCCAAGCAATATCACCAAGCTCAATAGCCAACCATGCTGCTGGCCACATGTTGCTTTGCAGTCCAGCTTTCAACAGGCATGCATGGAATAGTCACCAACCAACAGTTGATCACTTCAGAATTTTCGGATGCATAGCTTATGCTCATGTTCCAAATGTACAGAGGAAGAAGGTTGATGAAAAAGGCAAAAAAAATATACTTTTCTTAGTGTAAGTGATAATTTGAAAGCTTACAAGCTGTACAATCCTCACACTAAGAAGACTGTCATAAGCCGTGACGTGATTTTCGATGAAGACAATTTCTGAGAATGGAATGAAAAAAGTATTGAGCAAATTATACCAACAGATCTTGAAGATGGTGAAGAGCAACTAGTCAGAAATACAAAGTAGGAGTATATGACTCAGGATGAGCCAGCGAGTGATTCGGCTACTGCCACAAATTAACATCCACAACGGGTTAAAAGAAGACCTGTGTGGATGACTGACTATGAGATAACTGGGATTAACTAATCTGATGATGACCCACTTGTAAATTTAACTTTGTTTTCATATTGCAATCCTTTAACCTTTGATGAAGCTGTCCAACATTCAAAATGGAGAAAGGCTATGGATAATGAAATTGCATCCAAGAAAGAAAACAAGACGAGGAATACCTTCTTTGCTGGGTCTCTTGTCCTACCTGAAAGTATTGGGTTTTTTCCACCATATTTTCACTTTAATCTTTGATTTTTTTTTAACTCCAATCAATACTTAAAAAAATAAATTTTGGGTGGTCAAAATGAAAGCCACCTAAAGGTTGAGTGACCAAAATGAAAGTATAAACATAATGTGCCATATACAATTAACTCTCATTAGAAATTTAAAGCATGGATGACTAAAATGAAAACACCTTAAAAGTTAGTTAACTAACTAAGTAGTTTATTCAATTTTAAATTAGTATATAGTAAAATTACATTTTACCCTCCAAAAATAAAAAAATATTTAATCCCTTAAAATTCTAAAGATATAAACTATTAAATGGTGAAATTATAATTTTTTTATTTTAAAAATATAAAATTTAATTCAACAGTTCTGAAAAAAATTTATATCCTTGCCTTCAAATTTGGACGTTGTTTGTAAAAAAGGAAAAATATAGTATCCACTGGTCCTAGTGGGTCAGTTTCTGCCTATTTCCATATATGAAACTAAACAAAATCGACTAGAAATATCGTGTTGAACCATTCCCAGTATCTGTAGCAGCCCATTTTGAAAAATCGAGAAATCATCCAAATCAACCCTCGGGTTAATTGAACAGTTCCCTAGCAAGGATTCCATAGGTAACTAACTACAATGAAAACCATATGACCTTATTTAATTGCAAATTCAATTCAATTCCTACAATTTTGAAGGTTTATTTATGGGTTTGAGATGCAGGTAGTGGTTGATCATGGCTTGAACTGAAGTTAGTCGACTGGCTTGTCAAAGTATTACAATCTTTTGAAATGAAAGACCAAATCTGTAGAGCATATTTCATTTACTTTCAAAGTTTCTAAATAATGTGTCTGCTTTTCACGTGAAGTCTTTGGGTGTTCCTAATTTGAACAATAATTATGAATGGGGGGCTCCATAGTTGTGACCCTACTGATGATGAACCAATCACTTTCAAATGCAAATCAATGCCATCAACTAATAGATTGTTTCAGGTTGATGGAGCCATTTAAAAAGCATTGCGAAGCATCTAGCCTTTTTTCCTTGTTTACGTTCAACTTATAATCCTTCTCTCATGCTTTAACTTACAGGGTCTTAACTTGCTTGGTTTAGCAACAGCAACCCCTGTAGTTAGAGGAAATGCCATTCATCAACAAGTTTTACTCCAGTTCAAAGCCAAGATAACTGGTGACCGGCTCAGGATTATGGAATCTTGGAATAGTTCCATTCACTTCTGTCAATGGCATGGTGTTGCATGCGGTCGCAAGCATCGGAGAGTCACCAAGTTGTGTTGGTATTTTATTAGAAAATAAAATTAAAATAATGAAAAAAACTGAACTGAGAAGTCAAGTATTTGAAAATGGAAAAGATACATTTTATTGAACTGAAACTAGTTGTTTATATAGTAAACAAGTTAACCACTACTAATTAAAAATAGGCTAATAATAGAATCATATTAACAAAAATCTCTAAAAAAATATAAAATAAATCAAAGTTATGATTATACCTAAAATAGCTAGATTATGATAACTGAAGCAAATCTTCAACACTCCTCCTTGCTTCAATTGCTGCAAACACCAACTGTTATTTTCGAAACTTCAAATTTGCTTACTGGGAGCGGTTTGGTGAAGATATCTGCAACCTGCTACCCTGTTTTGCAATGAACCAGTATAACGTTACCTTCTTTTTGCACTTCCCTCGAAAAGAAAAGCTTAATCTTGAAATGCTTAGTCTTCCCATGAAATACTGGATTATGAGAAATTGCAATGGTAGCTTAATTATCAACGAAAATCTTTGTGCTTTCATTCAATTCAAGGTTAATATCATTTAATAATTTTCTCAACCACAAAGCTTGATTAACAGCGGCAACTGCAACAACAAATTCTGCTTCAGCAGTGGGTTGAGCCATAGTTTCTTGCTACTTCAAGCTCCATGAGAAGACACCAGATCCAAAAGTGTTTAACGAATTAAAGAGAGCACTTATTCTATTATTTAGAGGAATTTGTTTTAGTATAAAATACTTATAAACACACTGTTTTAATGTTCAATTTGTAATTAAGCTTTGGGAAAATATTTAGACAAAGCATGCAAAGGTAAGAAAAAGTTCTAAATTGTATAACCAATTTTTGTGCCCATCTTTCTTATTCTACTCATTCAGTTGTTTATTTAATTGTAACTTAATTTACAACTAATAAGTAAATCAACAGTGGCAATTTATCTTCTTCTTTTTTCTCAAAAATATTAAATTTGATTCAGTAAATATAGATGCATAATCTTTTACTATCATGGTGCTTTTATTTTCACAATCAAAGTTCAAAATTATTATATATCTATATATTTTTAAAATAAAATAATTAAGTAATTACTATCGATTGATATATTTTAAATTAATTATGATTATATTTATAGAAATAAAATATTCCAAGTTTAATTTTGAAAATAATTATCAAAACTCAACTTTGCAACATTAATTAAATGTGGTAAACAATTATTCAGCTATTTTTAAAATGTAATTTTACTAATTCAACTTTTTTTCAAATCATAGATTCAATTTGATATCTTCTAATTTTTAATCAAAAATTGAAAGAAAACTACAAATTAGAAAATATAATTATGATAATAATTTCTTTTCTCCTAATCTTTTATCTCTTTATCACTGGTTTATGTTAGGTACCTAAAATAAAAAGTTGAAGTTTGGATTTGTTTTTCTTTTTATAACCAAAACATTTTTTATATTTACTTTTTTATAATTTATATTTAATTTTCTCATCAATCAAACATATGAAGAACCTAGAAATTAAAGTTACTTTTTATTCAATCTCTTTTAAGTTAGTCACATTTTCTTTTGTTACATTAATTCGTCTCAAATGCCTAATTAAACCCCAAAAAGAAACTCAAAATTAAGAAATTTATAAATTTAGAAAAATGGTTGGGTTGATGACACCAACTGCAATGGCCTTAATCTTTGCTACAGAGATAGTACCAATTTCAGGCTCTAATGTTCTCCTATTTCTATCATTTCTAACTTCATTAATTGAATGAAAGGAAGAGTAAAGTGGTAGATACTATTGAAAGACATTTTGGTTACAAAATTTTTTAAAAAAATTTAATTTTTTTTATAATTTATATTTAATTTTAATTTTTTTATAATTTTTTATAATTAGGACTAACAAATTTTGTAAACATTGAGGGCTAAATTTGTTGAATTTTTTAGATTTAGGCTCAAAATTGATAGAATGTGTAAACATTGGAGGGTTAAATTTATTATTAGGCCATTAAAACAAAGCTCATGTTAGACTTCTATTAGGCAATTAAGGGAAGAGTTACTGAAATATTTAATTTTAAAAAGTTGAGTGATTGAAACGAAAAAAAAATAGTTAGGTGGTCAAAATAGAACGAACAGAATAGTTGAGTGACTATTCTTGTAATTTACCCATAGAAATATTAAAACCATAAAATCAATTTTTTTATGAGTTGCTTAGTAATTTATTTTCTTTATTTTTTTTTCCCTTTCTTACCGAGTCACCCATTTCCAAATGCTTCAACCATAGACCAATTGAATGCCTTGGCTTAAATTTCCAGTCAACTCCCATAATGCCATAAATTTTAAAATATACAAGTGGGAGTGAAAACAACTCTTTTTATAGTGCAAGACCTGGGGGCGGGGGGGGGGGGGGTTGTTCTTCATAATCATTGCTAACAACCCACTCAATGAGTTGTGCCATTAGCATAACACTAATCTAAGACATCCTTTGATCCCACTATCTTCTATATCTATTGGCAGGAGATGCATAAATTACAAAGACTTCAACAGCTAGCCAATTAGTGGAGGTATTCGTGTGATACCCCAAATTGGGTTAGAAGTATTAAAGTTTGTTGATTGGGTCAATGGTTCAAATGGATCTTTAAGTTAATTTTTGCTTTTTAAAAGTAAAATGAACTTGTTGGTTTAGTAGTAAGGTGTTAGCTTGTTCTCAAATCTCGTGATCGAGTCTTGTGTGTGTTTAGAGGAGGTTAATTTTTGGTTCCAACTCTAAAAAAATTTGATAGGATTTTGTTAAAATTTTATTTAATTTATATTTAATTTTTGAAAAAGGGAATCCTTAAAACTCCTCTCACGTTCCTCCACTCTCGATCCTCACGTTAGTACTCATTTCTTATTCAGCAAAGGGGCCTACAACATCAGGGGTTAGTTCACTTAGAATTTTACCTAACTTTTCTGTCATTTCGAGATATTCCTCCTCTCCTACAAGGGCTGTCTCGATTTCACAATCTGTTAATAATGTATCAACCAACAAACCGGGGTCTAAAACCATATCACCAGCATTGATGGCTGAGAGAAAACAGAAGGGCCTTTGTTTTTAGTGTGGGGCCAAATACCATGCGGGGCACAAATGCACGAAATCTCAATTGTATCAATTCTTCCTGGAACGTCTCTCTGATAGCGAGGCAGAGGATTTTCAAGAGTTCTCCGAAAAACTAGAGGAGAGTGGTACTAAAGAAGAGACCCCTAAGTCTCTTATGATCTCGTTACATGCCCTTACTGGTCTGCAAGGGCATAATACCATGAGAGTGGTTGCTTGGGTAGGGTCATGTTAGGCTATTATCTTGGTAGATTCAGGGAGCACCCATAATTTTATTGATGCAAGACTGGTCAATATCAGTGATGAACCAAGAGTAATTAAAGGTCTCGATAGCAAATGAAAGTTGTTTGTTCACTAGAGGAATGTGCAAAGGGGTCTCGTGGGAGGTGTAAAATTACAAGTTTGAGACAAACTTTATGGTCTTACCATTGAGGAGCTGTGACATAGTGTTGAGGGTGCAATGGTTATTGGCACTATGGGATATTATATAGAACTTTAGTTTCGTGACTATGCAGTTCAAAATAAAAGGGAAATCATATGTTATCCAAGGTATTGTTCCTAGTTCATTAGAAGCGGGAAGCAGTGAGCTGAATCCAAAGTGTTTTGTGGTTATGGGACAGTCGTTGGGGCCTTATATAGCAGTGCTGAGTTTACCCGAGCAAGTGAAACTCTTATCCAAGGGAGTCAATGATTCTAGTGATCAACTTCAAGAGCTGTTGATAGAATTTGATGGCATCTTTCAGGTTTCAAGAGGCCTACCACCATATAGGATACAAGATCATAGAATTCCATTAAAGGATAAAGGGGCAGTGGTCAATATACGACCCTATAGTTATCCATCTATCCAAAAGAATGAAATAGAGAAGCTCATCCAGGAAATGCTTCAAGCTGGAATAATTCGAGACAACACTAGCTTCTTTGCCTTTCCTATAGTAATGGTGAAGAAGAAATATGGGACTTGGAGGTTGTGTGTGGACTTTAGGCAATTAAACCAACATACGATTAAGGATAAGTTCCCTATTCTTGTAATTGAGGAGTTGCTGGATGAGCTAGGAGAAGCTAGAGTATTTTCCAAACTTGATTTGAGGTCTGAATATCATCAAATCTGTATGTGGAAACCCGATGTGCACAAATCGCATTCTGAACACATGAGAGGCATTATGAGTTTCTCGTGATGCCCTTTGGCCTCATTAATGCCCCCTCTAGTTTTCAGGCTCTCATGAACTCGATCTTCAAGCCATTGTTGCCAAAGTTTGTGCTAGTATTCTTTGATGACATACTTGTGTATTCAGCATCGTGGTCAGAGAATCTGCAACATTTGAGGTCAGTCCTTCTCATTTTAAGGGAACAACAACTATATGCTAAAAAGACTAAATGCTATTTTGGCTCTTCTCATATTTAATATTAGGGACATGTTTTACACGCAGGAATTGTTTCTATGGATAATACTAAGACCGACTGTATATCATCATGGCCAACTCATTGATCAGCTAAAGAGTTGCGTAGCTTCCTTGGTCTCTCTAGCTATTACAGGAGATTTATAAGGAACCATGGAGTCATTGCCAGACCTCTGATAGAATTATTCAAAAAGAATGGTTAGGGTTGGTCAGAACAAGTCACTAAGGCTTTTCAAGCGCTGAAAGAAGCCTTGAGTACAACACCCATCTTGGTGCTCCCTAACTTTTAGTTAGAGTTCACAGTAGATACGGATACAAGCGATTTTGGAATTGGAGCAATATTGCAGCAGCAAGAGACGCTGGTGGCTTTCTTTAGCAAGGCTCTTAGTGTGCGCCATCAAGCTTTATCAATTTATGAGAAAGAAATGCTAGCGATTTTACTGGCTGTTAGAAAATGACATACATATTTGGTAGGGCAGCGTTTCAAAATCTGAACGGGTCATCAGAGCTTGTGGTTCTTGTCAGATCAAGTGGCTGTTACTCCATTCTAGCAGCGTTGGGTAGCTAAGATGTTGGGCTACAATTTTGAGGTATCCTACAGGAGAGGGATTAATAACAGGGTGGCTGATGCTCTCTCCCGTCAACCACAGCTTGAGCATTGTCAATACTATCAACTTTTGACTAGTTCGACCATCTCAAGCCTCTTGGAGCGAGTGCAACAATCTTATGTAATTGATGATAAATACAAAAAGTTATTCAAGATATTCTATAGCTCCAACCTTATGACCAAAAATGTTCATGGGACGGTCGATTTTTACTCAAAAAAGGGAAGATTGAGGTAAGAAAGGTTCCCCAGCTGAGGCAGGAGTTGTTCCTCTATTTTCATGCTAGTGCTATTGAAGGTCATTTAGGTGTCCATGTTAATAGGAAGTGATTATCGAGTTTACTATATTGGAAGGGCCTCACCACTGATATTATGAAATGGATTCGAGAATGTGTAGTCTGCCAAAAATATAGAAGTGAGACAGTAGCTTCTCCTGGTCTCTTATAGCCATTACCAATACCTGACCGAGCTTGGTCCATGATCAGCCTGGACTTCATTGAAGGGTTACCGACTTCAAGTAGAAATAACTCTATTTTAGTTGTGGTAGACCATCTAACTAAATACGATCACTTCTTAGCTTTGTCTCACCCATACACAGCTAAAGATGTGGCTCATGAAAATTGAATCATGTTTATAAACTTCATGGCATGCCTGATTCAATCATATCAGACAGAGGCAAAATCTTTGTTAGTAGCTTTTGGCAGGAGCTATTTCGACAGGCTGGTACTAGGCTTCTATTATCAGCAGCCTATCACCCTCAAACGGATGGCCAAACTGAGGTCCTGAATCGATGCCTTGAAAACTATTTGCGATGCATAACTGGGGAAACACCTGCGCATTGGTTCCAGTGGTTACCACTTGCTGAGTGGTGGTATAATTCCTTATTCCACTTGTCAATTCAGCTCAGTGGATAGAAGTCTACAAGCTAGGAAAGCAGCAAGAAAGTTACTACAGTTCTGTCTAAAGAAAGCTCAGATTCGTATGAAGCATTTTGCTGACAAGCATCGTCCAAAGAGAAGCTTCCAAATTGGTGATTTGGTCTACTTGAGGCTGCAACCATATCGACAACAGTCAATTAGGAAAGTCGTCAATCAGAAATTGTTTCCAAAATACTATGGACCTTTCCCTGTGATCCAGAAGGTGGGGGAATTGGCTTACACTCTTCAGCTTCCACAAGATTCTCGTATTCACCCAACGTTCCACGTTTCCCAGCTGAAGAAACATGTTGGATCGGCACCGACTCAAGTTAACTTTCCACTGGTGGATGCTCATGGTGCTTTGCAAAAAGAACCAGTTTGAATTATAGACAGACGGATAGTTAAAAAAGGGAATCAGGCTATTACTGAAGTGTTAGTCGAATAGGCCGGTTCTTTTTTTGAAGATGCAACATGGGAGTCCCTCGCTGTGATTCAATCCAAATTTCCTCATTTTCATCCTTGAGGTCAAGGATGTTGTTTTGCGAGGGAGTATTGTTATGAGTTAAAAAGCAAGCAGGAAGAAATTAGTATAAAAACAAACAGTTAACTCTTTTAAATGAAACTGGGAGTTTTAGGAAATTAATTAAACGGTGAGTTCTGATTATAACAGAAATACCACCATGTCATTTTCTTGTTAGTTTCCTCTTTAAATGCATGGGATGCATGGTGAAGCAGTTATCAGAATATTGAAGAAGACTCAGATTTCTCTCATTTTCTCTGTTATTTCTCTTCTCTTCCTCATTTTTCTTTACTTAAAATTTTGGAGTGTAACATATATATGTATATGTATATGTATAAAAAGATTTTGCTTTGTGCTTATTTTGCTCTTTTTTTGTGAATTTGCTTTCTCTGTGTTTGTATCTTTCTTGTTCGAATCACTATTTTTGTATTCGATTTTTGTCCAAAAAAAACTACATGGATTGATATGGCTTTTATAGCCATATTTACAACTTGTTTTGTTAATGATTATTTTTTGCTTCTCTGTAGGTGCAAATGGACGGTGGAGCAGGTGGGTAGAGTCTGTGGCTAGTGGTGGTGGCAGTGGCAGTGGCAGTGGCAGTGGCAAGCTTAGGGGCAGTAGCTAGGGTTTTCTGAAACCTTAGTTGTTATTATTGTTTGATTTTGGGCTTTCGGGCCTTTGTAATTTGGACTTATTTTTTATTTTATTTTTTTGGTTTATTTTATATGGGCGCTGGCTAAAATTGGCCTGCTACAAAAATCATAATGCTAATTTACTCATTCTTCTTCACACTCAACAATTCTTGTAAAATCTAATACATGACAATAGCATTTCATAAGGCATCTAATAAATCAATCCATCCAAAGGCATTATTCATCTCCTTTTCCAATCCATGAATTCATTATTCATAATTCATCAATAATGACAACAAAATTTGTCATTTCATATTTCATTTCACATCTCATTAGCCAATTCACATCCTTTTCATTTCAATATCAAACACATAAATTTTATCATTTAATTTTCCCTATTAACATGACTCGGATTCGGACAGATACACGGATTCAACCAACATACCAATTTGGCACCCAGTGCATCATCGGATAATTTCGAAGTAATAACTACGCCCAGTGCTATAAAACATGGACACCAGTACGTCTTATCGGTTAAACCGAAGTAAATTGACACCCAATGTCTCATCGACTCGAAGTCAAAGAAATCTTTAAACTCTTCCTAGCCTATGGCATGCCATCTATATCTGACTTAGCCCGAAATAGTTAATAGGGCTTCATTTCACTTTTCAATACATCCAATGTCCCAATCTCATATATATATATATATATATATATATACATTATAACATATAAACATACATTCACTTCAATATTCACGTAAGCAACACATTTCATGATATACAAAATTAGTCCAGTCCAATCAACTATGGATTCAATTCAGCCCAATGTACAAGAGTTCTCACCTTAAATACTTACCATACACAACAATTCAATATGCAATAATTTATAACTTAATTTGGATTATAGAAACACAAATCGTATATTCTGAGCTACTCGATGTCGACATTGTCTTTCCCCTTCTTACTCGAGAATTCTGAAATTACGTTTGCAATTGAAGTTTGAATGTTTAAAACTCTTAGTGTCGTGGGTCTCTTCTTTTCTCCTTTCTCAAACCAATTTTGCAAGTAAAAATAAAAAAGAAAGAAATGCTTTTGGTTGTTCATTTCCACTATCTAATATTCTTATTATTTAACTTATAAATAAAACATCTATATAATATACTCATGCATATATATCATTAAACCATGACCGTCCACCTCCCAACCATTTTAATTAATGGTATAATTTCTACTTTAGTCCCTTTTATTTATTTCAATTTATAAATTCAACGTTTTACCCTTACGCGATTTAATCCCTATACCTTAATAAATCTCAATTTCATGAAAATTATTTATCCAACATTTACTTCGCTACTAAACTAACTTAGTAAATATTTAATAAAAATATTTACGAGTTCTTTTTATGGGAACAAAATCCCAAACTTCACTTTCCGTCACCTCTGATTATCGGGTCGTTATATATACCCTTATTGGTGTGTGATGGATGATGGAGTTGGTGTGTAATGGCTGGACAGGTGGAGCCTTGGGTTCTGTTACATATGGATAAAATTTGCATATCTGTTAATGTTAAAGCATTTTGGTGCTCTACTCTGATGTGATATCTAATTATGATTTGATCTTGGTTATTGTATGTTTGAGCAACTTCCCACGAAAACGTTTCGTATATCTGTTAAGTGATATGATAACTCAAATTTATGTTATCTCTGAGTATGATTTGACTTTGGTACTTGTATGTATGACCAATTGTTCTACTCTACTTGGTTACTTTTGTTTTGGATTTATGCTGAGATTCGTAGCTCATCCCCTTAATTTTTTTCTCTCTTAGGTAATCCGTGAAATTAGGTGTTAGATTCAACTAACCGGAGGTCTCGTTATTCATTCTGAGTTTGGTTTAATAAATTTTTATTAAGTTTTAATAAGATATTTTCATTCGGTTTGTAATTAAATTATATGGACTATGATATGAGTTTTGAACTTTGGACTCGATTAAAATGGTGTTTTCATACATTGGCTTTTCCCAACTGAACTGTTTTCCTTTTTTTAATAATCGACCTAATTTTAAGTGACAATTTTATGAATTTTGCTTTATTGTAAAATGACCGTTTTTCCGCTGCAATATTGTTTTTTTCTTTTTAATTTCAAGTAACAATTTGCTAAATCTAAAATGTCTGCAAACTGATTAAGGACAAATTGATATGGTTTTAACTTTATTCCAACAACTTTTAGATAACCGTTTTCAAAACCTAAGTAATTAAGTCTTTTACAGAATTTTGTTAAGTTCGAGCGAAAGAGGTTTTCGAAAAAAAAAAAGAAAGAAATTTGATATCGTTTTGTTTTGAGTCATTTCGGTGATTAATGTGAACTTCAAAATTTGGTCGAAACATTTGGGTCAGGCTTTGAGGTGTTATAGGTTGATTGATTAGTTGATGGAAGAAAGAGGGTTGATGATAGATGAACTGGACTGGACCGGTTTGCTTAATCATATAATCTAGATGATTTGAAACAGTCAATCTGCACATTTTGCACATTTAAGGAATCCCAAATTCTTTGCCACTGAAATTCCATAGTTGGAAAACTACTTATATATTGCACTCTAGTTCTTGATGATGAGCCACAAACTCTCAAATACGAATAGCCACAAACTCTCAAATACGAATCAATCTTATCAATTAACAAATTGTTTCAAGTTGATGGAGCCTTCAAAAAAATATTTTCAACCCTCCAGCTCTTTTTTCCTTGTGATTCTTCTCTCATTCTTCAACTTGCAGGGTCTTAACTTGCTTAGTTTAGCAACAAGAAGCCCTGTAGTTAAAGGAAATGACGCTGATCGACGGGCTTTACTCCAGTTCAAAGCCAAGATAACTGGTGATCAACTCAACATTATGGAGTCCTGGAATAGCTCCATTCACCACTGTCAATGGATCGGTGTGACATGCGGTCGCAAGCATCGAAGAGTCACCAAGCTGAAACTTCGAATCCTCAAACTCTCTGGATCATTGTCACCCTACATTGGAAATTTGAGCTTCCTCAGGGAGTTGGATCTTGTGGGCAACAGCTTCTACAACCAAATTCCTCAAGAAATCGGTGGTTTAAGAAGACTGGAAGCATTAGACCTCACCAATAACTCCGTCAGTGGTGAAATTCCTTCTAATTTATCTGCTTGTTCCAAGCTTATATTTGTTTATATGAGCGGCAACCAGCTAACGGGAGAAATACCTTCTGTGCTGGGTCTCTTGTCAAACCTGAAAGAATTGGGTTTTTCCCGCAACAGTTTGAAAGGGAATATCCCATCTTCATTGGGGAACTTGTCATCCCTGGAGGAACTTCGCTTGTCGGAAAATGCATTAAGTGGGATTATACCTGAAGCTCTTGGACAACTGAGAAATCTTTCACTTTTCACCGTTTTCGAAAATGCAATTTCTGGTATTGTTCCTGTCGCAATGTTCAATCTCTCCAATATTAGAGCCTTTGATATTGGTGTAAACAAGATTCAAGGTACTCTTCATTCTGATTTAGAAATCAATATGCCTCATGTTGAGTTCTTTTCTGTAGCGGATAACCAAATCTATGGACAAATTCCAATTTCAGTATCCAATGCCACAAATCTTAATGTACTTCAATTTAATGGAAACAGGTTCAACGGAAATGTGCCTTCATTAGAAAAGCTAGATAAACTGTTTAACCTTGAACTAGGAGAAAACCATTTAGGAGAGGGGAGAGAAGGTGACTTGAACTTTCTTTGCACTTTAGTCAACAATACCAAACTAGAATATCTAGCTATAGGCAAAAATAAATTTGGAGGGGAATTTCCGAAATGCATTAGCAATTTTTCTAGCAACCTTCGGGGTTTAGGAATGGGTGGGAACAACATTTGGGGAAGAATCCCGGATTCGATAGGAAATTTCATCAATTTGGAGGGGCTTTCCATCTCAGTAAATCAACTATCAGGTCCCATTCCCTTTAATATTGGGAGGCTTCAAAAGCTAAAAGAATTTTCCGCTCTCAATAATTCTCTCTCTGGGACAATTCCCCACTCCATTGGAAATTTAATAGAGTTAACCGAACTTGATTTAAGTTTTAACAATCTTCAGGGCAGCATTCCTTCAGGTCTAGGTAATTGCAAAAATTTGATTCTAATGGATCTTTCTCATAATAATCTTAGTGGACCAATACCCTCCGAAATACTAGGACTATCATCCTTGTCCATTGTACTAAGCTTATCGTCAAACTCTTTGACTGGTGAGCTTGCTGTTGAGGTAGAAAAACTGAAAAATCTAGGTATATTGGATGTTTCTCACAACAGGTTATCTGGTTTGCTTCCAAAAAACCTAGGTAGTTGTGTAAGTCTAGGGAAGTTGTTCTTGGAAGGCAATTTGTTTGAAGGACCCATTCCATCATCTTTGAGTTCATTGAGAGGTCTTGAGGCATTGGACTTATCTGACAATAATCTTTCCGGTGGGATTCCAGAATTTCTTGTGCGATTTGGGGCATTAAAGTATCTAAATATCTCTTTCAATGATTTTGAGCGACTAATACCAAGTGAAGGAGTATTTAAGAATGCAAGTGCTACATTTGTTGAGGGAAATAGTAAGCTTTGTGGAGGCATCCCTGAGTTACACTTGTCAAGATGTAACTCCAAAACATCAGCAAACACATCCCTTGGATTGAATATCACAATAATTGTTGTGATTTCAGGAGTGACTTTAGTATTCTCTATTTTCCTCATCATCTGGTTTAGAAAAAGAAAAGAGCAGAAGCCAACGACAACTCATGTAGAAAATTCCCTTTTACAGTTATCATACCAAAGCATCCTAAGGGCTACTAACGGATTCTCCTCGCAGAATTTGGTTGGATCGGGAAGTTTCGGATATGTATACAAAGGAATTCTTGAAGCGAATGGAGCAGTTATTGCAGTAAAGGTGCTTAATCTTCTGAATCATAGAGCTTCCAGGAGTTTCTTGGTTGAATGCGAGGCTTTGAAGAGCATTCGACATCGTAATCTTGTCAAGGTATTAACAGCCATTTCAGGTATCGATTATCAAGGCAATGATTTTAAAGCATTGATTTATGAGTTCATGGAAAATGGAAGCTTGGAGGATTGGCTACATTCATCTGTTGGCATGAATGAACCAGAGACGATGAGAAACCTAAACTTCATTCAAAGAGTTAATGTGGCCGTAGATGTTGCTCATGCACTGGAATATCTGCACCATCGTTGTGAGACGCCGATCATTCATTGTGACCTCAAGCCAAGCAATGTTTTACTCGATGGGGAAATGGTTGGTCATATAAGTGACTTCGGCTTAGCAAAAATCCTTTCTGGAGATAAGTCTAACTTTTCTACTAATGAATCAAGCTCCGTTGGATTAAGAGGAACTATCGGCTATGCTCCACCTGGTATGTTCACTTTTTCATTTCTTTAATTATTTAAATGAAAAAAAATCGATCTAAAAGCAGTCTTGTTATATATTTAGAGGTTTTACACTACAATTATTTATATGTCTATTTTGTGACGAATTAATTATAGAATACGGCATGGGAAGTGAATTGTCAACAAATGGCGATGTGTATAGCTATGGCATCCTCTTGTTAGAGATGTTAACAGGGAAAAGGCCAACGAATGAAAGGTTTACAGAAGGTTTAAGTCTTCACAACTTTGTCAAAACAGCTTTGCCCGATCGAGTGGTTGAGATTATAGATCCCATTCTTCTTCAAGAAAGTGTCAGAGGAGGAATAGTTCCGGACATCACTCTTAATGAAAACAACTTAGGAAATGACATACGTCTTCAGTGCTTGATTGCAATATTCGAAATAGGACTCACTTGTTCTACCGAATCACCGAGTGAGAGGATGGACATGAGTAATGTTATCACCAAGCTTTGTTCGATTAGAGAGAAGTTTCTTCGTCCAACTCGGTTACGTCGTGGTGTTTGAACTTTGTATGCTACTCAGTCAGCAGGTAATAGTGTCTTCTATCTTAGTGAAATACTCATTTGTTTCGTCACTTAAGTTTTGTTTGATAAAGTTGAAAGGAAATTGAAAAAATAAAAAATATAAATTTTCTCATAAGTGTGTTTGGAGTAAAATATTTAAAAATATATAATTTTAAATTAACAAATACATCTCTCTCATTTTTTTTTCTCATTATTGCAACTTTGAAGGATTGATTTTTATGTATTAAGATAAAAAAATATTATCTCCTTCATTTTCTTTCCTCTCATTTTTCTTCCGTACTAATTATACTTAAAAAAATTTCACTTTTCCACTCGGTCCACCCCTCCACTTTTTCACTTAACCAATCTCACCTATAAACAAATTCCTACTGTTCTGATGATATGATGTGCTTAAATAAATCCAGTTGCAGGTATCTAAGGTGTAGTATGGATGAACTTCAAAGAGGCTTAAGTCCGATAAAGTGCTTGATGTTCTCCAAGAAGATAGAAGAAAATTAATGGAGTTCTTTTTCCTGTTATCTACCAATAATTTTCAGTGTAATTTGTATAATACTTCGTTTTTTTCTTGGCATCATAACTCATAAGCTACTAGATTGTGATGAAGTCAGACTATAAATAACAATGTTGGATTTTGTCTTTGCATCTTAACTCATAAGCTAGTAGATTGTGATGAAGTCAGACTTTAAATAACAATGTTGGATTTTGACTTTGCATCTTATTGTATCAGTCATGGTATTGAAGATGTTAATCATTGGCTGTTCATGACAACTTCATATTTTTGAAATTATAATCTTTTTATACTAAAAAAGTTAGACAGGAGTACATTCGAGAAAGGTTTATAATTCGCATTTTGTCTATTTTACTTAAAAATGAGTAAATTAGTCTTTATATATTAAATTAAAAAGTAAATTGGTCTTTTATTAAAAATTTATTTATTTTTATTGTTAAAAGTTACTTCTTGTGTATTATCATGAGATATCGTGACACATCATGAGGAATTGTCCGCTTATTTTATCATCTTTTAATTTAATGTATAGAGCTAATTTGTTTATTTTTTTAAGACATAAGTTACAATGCTTTCTCTCGAACAACAGGACTTTGTCACATTGTTTCAACATCAACAAAACTAGATTTCCTAGTAATAATTTCCATCTTTTAATGTATTTTGGAGTTCAAACCATCCACAAAAATTATGCGATTGATGAAAATAAAATTAAAAAAAGTTGTTAATTGGCACATGGTCTGAACAAAGCGTGTTAAAATTTTATAGAAACAAGCAAACCAACTTTGGCTAAGTTCATAAAACCATTATAAGAAATTACTTGACAAGTTAGAACCATGAAAATTAATGTAATTTAATTATGAAATGAAAATATACAAATCTAATACGGATATATATATCATATTTAACATTCTTGAATATCGAGGTAAAATATTATGTAGGTCTTTGTATTAAGAGTCGTATTATATTTTGCTCCTTGAAAATTAGTTTTTATACATTAGATCAAAGAACAAATAGGTTCTTCTATTAAAAATTTTATCAATTTCTACTGTTCAAAATTGATCCCTATATGTCAAAATGAGGTACCATTTTTTTAAATAAAAAAGGGGTCGACTTTTTATTTAAAAATGAAAATTAAAACGGGAGTCGCCACCAACATTTTTTGAGGTGTGATCGGATCACCTTGCAATTTAATCGTTTTAATAAAACGTTTCGATTTTACTAAAACAATGATTTTGGTCTACGAAATTCGAGAAAAACAGATTCGGGAGTCGGTTACGTGCGAGGAAGGATTAGCACCCTCGTCACGTCCAAAATTGGTACCTAATTGATTAATTAATGTCTTAATATCGAAAGTTGAAAACTTAGAAAGAATTTAAAATACGATCCTTTTTTATTAATGTTAATAAAATGCTTGAATAAATTGAAAGGAGCATCAAAGGCCCTCTCGTCTCGAGGTAACAAAATGTCACATCCCGTAAGTCAGAACATGACATTTGAACTCTCGAGAAGAAGCTTGCCTTTTAATTAAATTTTTATTTAAAAACTTATGTATTTTAATCTCAAAAAGGATATTCGGTTGTTTAGGTTCAACAGGAAAATCGAAACCCCGTAAATTAGAGTACAATTTCTCGAATCTCCAAAAAACAGAACATTACAATAAATAATGGAATACAACAATAGTAATGATGAAGTTATAATAACAACACCAAATAATAATAACGATAATCATATTAACTACTATTCTAATATTAAAATAATAAAAGTGAATTGAACACTAATAATAATAATAATAATAATAATAATAATGAAATGTATAAACAAAGGAATAAATAACAATATAAATTCTAAATACAAGAAAAGTAAAGAAATAGATAAATGAAAAATATATAGATAAATAAATAAAACAGGACAACACAAAAAAAAAAAAAAAAGCTTGAAACTAAACGGATAAGGATTAGATTGGAATTAAAATGAAATTTAGAATCTAAATTATAATAAAATAAATGAATAAACACAAAAAAGCACTAGATTGAAACTAGAATGGAATTTTTGGGGCATAAATTGGAATAAAAAATGAGGTAAAGGACCACACAGAAAAGCGTGAATAACATAGAGGGACCAAAAGGGAAAATATCCCCCCTTACAAAAGCACCACTTTATACGGGACCGAACTGAAATAAAAGAAAAATCATAGAGTAAAAATTGAAAATAAAAATAAACTGTATTAAAAATATGGAAAATGAGGAAGGACTAAAAACAAAAATTTCCCATTAATAAAAAACACGCGGATTCTCCTTGGCGGGTCGGGTCAGCCGATCCCAGGGTGAAACGACGTCGTTTTGGCCACTGGGATTAAGGCCCAAAACGGCGCCGTTTCAATCCTTTATAAAACCAATTTTTAAAAAGAAAATTCATTTCTCCTCTTCTTTAAAAAAAAAAAAGAAAAAAAAAAACTAAAATCTCTCTCTCAGTTTTCCCTTCCGGCCATGGCTCCGGCCGCCAAACCACCGTGGATGCCGCCGGTCGACGGTGACGGCGCCGCCTTCCACGGTTGCCGGAAAATCGGAAAAGCCATTTGTTGGCTTTTCGACTCCCCGAACCCGAAAATTGCCGATTTTCATCGAAATCGACGGACTTCAACCGCTTACGGCGGCGCAAACACCGGAAAAGGTAAGATTTCGACCCTCTTTACTGTTTATTTTCTTTTAAAAAAGCTAGTAGAAATAAGAGCCGAAAAATAGAAAAAAGACAACCTTTTGCTCTCGTTTTTGATTTCGTGTGTATGTAAAAAGAATACATGGTGGTTTTCGTGGCTTTTATAGCCGAAAATACAACATTTTTTTTCTTTTTCTTTTTCTTTTTCTGTTTTTGCCATACACTATTTCTTTGCTGTTGTTGTCCTTTTTTTTTTTTTGTCTTGCTTGCAGGTACGGAAGTTGACGTGGCGGTGGTGGCACGTGTGGGAAGGGTGCGGCGGCGGCAGCTGAAGAGGGATAGAGCTAGGGGTTTTTTTTGAAATGTTAGGATAGTGGGCTGGGGTTTGGTTAGGTTTTGGGCTATTGGGTTTGTAATGGACTATAATGAAGAATTTTGACTTGTGTTTTTATTTGTCTTTGGGCCTGTACAGTTAGGATATGTTCACAATCAATAGATTTTCAGACAAGAACAAACTAGTTAGCTTCTGAATTTCTAAATTTATACATGATTAAGCCTCATTCCAAGTGTCTTGTTATGTCAGTTTTCTCTTGAAATATACTATTGTCTACAATAATTTAAACACAAGAAAACTATGATGGAGAAGTAGAACTAATAAGTTTAGATATTCTTACTATTTCATTTCAACTATAAAATTGTCGACCAAAATTGATACTTACGTTGCAATGGGAGAAGAGAAAGAGTTTACAATCACAATGATCGAATCCTACATCTCATGCTAATCAATCGAGGCAGTGATATGATTAGCAATTATTTAACAATATTAATGAGTAAAAAAATTATAAAAATCAAACATTGACCAGCATTCAATTCTTTGCAATAGAGAGAAAATCTAAATGCCAAGCAAAGAAGCAACAGCACCCCCTAAAACAGCTTGGACTACGAGATCCAAAGCATACTTCACCAGTGATCCTTCATTTTCCTTTCTCCCATTTGAACTTTCCCCATTTTCTTCTTTGATAAACACTAACTCCTTTGCCACACCACCACTTTGTGATTGATTGAAATAACCCATTTTCCAATTCTCAATGTTCATATTATTCACACACCCAACATGGTAACAATGTTTCCCACAACTCGAAATATAGGCCCATCCTTTCAATTTCCCTTTATAAATTTCCTTGTTTTGACATATCAAACACTTGGTTGAGGCCTTCACCTCAAGGTTAAGTCTCAATGACCCTCCGTTGAAATTGCCATTCAAGGTGCTTGGGAGCGTCAAACAACAAGGATGCAAATATGCTTCCTTGGATTTATACATGAAACCTTGAACATCTTTGCCACATGCTTTACAAGTTTTGCCTCGTTTCCCTTTCTTTTTGAACTTGAAGCTGCTGTTTTTGAAGAACGAATGGGTGGCGATAGGCTTGGCCACCCCGCAATTTTCATGAAGATGAAAGTCACATTTCTTGTTATTGCATTGATAACATGAACCGAAGCCTAGTTCTTTGCATCCGTCACACTGAAATGGCGTTTCGGAATAGCTTAGCTCGAGCTTGTGGCGATGGCTGAAATGCTCTATCTCCGTGATTTTCATATCTTTTACGTTTGCCCTTTTGCAGCTCTTGTTTTTCACTTTTTCTAAAAAGTTGAAACATGCTTTTAAGGGTGTAATGCAAAGTCCAAGACGTAAGTGAAATAGAATTAATTTAAAAAATTGAAGCTGGATTCAATATAAAGATTGAACCGTAACAAACTTAGCTTGAATATTAGAATTGTTTTAAGTTCTTCAACAACTCAAGCATTAAGATATAAAAATTCAAGTGATTCGATAACTCAAATTATTCGAGTTTGAACTTAACTTAATAATAATTATAACAAATCTATATATTTTTAATTCAAATCCGAATAGTTTACAAACACAAATATATCATTTACACCCTAAACATACTCAGTATCAAACATAAATTTGCATCTAACAACCCCTGAAAACACATACATGCAATCAAATATCATATATTACTAACCTTTCTACAAAATTAGAGAATCATATGTTTTAAAGATGATTATTGGAATTGGATTTCGACAAAGCTAACCAAGGTAAATTAAAAAAAAAAAAAAGCAAGTAAAATCATGGAGATAAGTAATAGGGAGGGCTGTGAAGACTTACCAGCAACAAAGATGAAAGATTATAGTAAATTCATTGGTGTGAGACCGAGCTTGGCAATTCACCCGCAAGCTTTTAGGGGAAAATTTAAAGCTTTATAAGAAAACCTGAGGATTAATTTTATTAATTAATTAGTTGAATTCTGGTCTCCTTCATTTCCAAGAAAGTTCAAATTTATCTTATGTTATGAATTTTTTTTTCTATTTCCAATTTTCCAAAGAATTGACTAATCAACTATTGGTTTACCCTTCTTCCAATTTTCGCATTATTTTATATATGAAAAATTAGAAAAATATTCTAAAATAAGGTTTAAAAGGAGAAAATAAGGTTTAAAAGGAGATGTATATCTTTTAGGGTGTGTTTGGATGAAATTTTCATAGGAAGAAATTCATTTGTATCAAAAATTTTCAAAATTTTAAAATCAATTTACTTATTTGAGTAAATATATCAAAATATTTGGATAATTTAATAAAAGAATTTTAATAGTTCAAATTCATTTTCAAATTCCATCTAAATAAGTGTTTTTTTAAATTACTATTAAAAATTAAACTTCAACAATTATTTTTAATATGTATACTATGCATATATCATGCTAATTCTATAATGATATATTTTCAAAATAAACAAATATCTATTAGTCAAACTTTCTTTTTCAATTTGGAGGTTGCTCTTAGTTGAATTGTGTAATATAGATTATAATTAACTCCCAATTTTCCAAAAGAGGGGAAAAGAAAAATAAAAATTTGAAAGTTATTTTTTCTAGATTTTTTACTTTTGGAACTTAAAATAATTAAAAATACTAAATATTAAAAGTTTTATAAAATTCAAAAATAATTTATTATAATCATATTTCTAAATTTTAATTTTTCTTAGTATTTAGTCAATTTGAGTGATGTATTATCCGTTATTAAAATATATAAAGCCGAATTCACCGACTTAATTGACTCGCAATTATCATTTTAATTTATTTCAAATATATTTATAATATAATATATAATATAATTTTAATTACTTTAACCTAAAGTTCAATTACCCAACCCAACCAATAATCCATTAATACTAGCCTAATATTTATTTATTTTTACTTAACACAAAGGGAATTAGCTTATGAATTTAATTAAAGATAAATTACACGTAAGATCATCAAATTATTAATAATTTATATTTTAATTATTAGACTTTAAAAGTTAAAAGATAGTGGCAAAGCGTAATGGCCCCTAAAATAGTGAATTTTTAGTTTAGGCTTTTATAATTTATAAAATTTTAAATTAATAATGGCAAAATTGTACTTTGACTCCTCCAGAAATGATAAAAATTTGATTTAACCCTTAAAAAACTATAAAGGTGCATGCTTATTAAAATGATGAAATTGTATTTTTACTATGATAAAAATATACAATTTAGTTCCACCCCCTCCCCAAAAAAATTTTGGGATCTACCACTAGTCACTAAACTATTCAAAAGTTAAGTCACTGGGCTGTTAGAATCGTTCTTGTATGGCCTTCTCTGTTTGCACCACCTATATCAATCGAAAGATCTCCTTCCATTTCTCTTGAACATCATGAATCTGCAAACCAAAATCTAGATAGTTGTCTTCTTCGATCTCTAAAACCATCAAATTAATTTGACTATAAGGTATGTTCTTTTTCTCATCAATGAGTTCTGATCTACCGTACTGATGGTCAAATAATTTCCATGTTTTTTGTTAGGATATGTTCACATCAACAGATTTTCAAACAAGAACAAACTAGTTAACTTTTGGCTATGAATTTATACATGACTAAGCCTCATTTCATGTGTTCTGTTATTTCTATTTTCTCTTGAAATGTAATATTGATCTACAACTAGAAAATTGTCATGCTTATGAACAAAATTGATCAACTCCCATTGCTTGTTCCGACATTAAAATAAATTTATACAAGTCAATAATTATATTACAATGAGGGAAAGAGGAGAGCGTTTACAAACACAGGAATCTAACTCTAAATTTCATACTAATCAACTTGAAACATACAAAAGTTTGCCGGTGTAGGAATGATGTGATTAGCAATTATTTAACAACATTGGCCAGCATTCAATTATCTGCAGTAAAGAGAATAGTCTAACTAATCCAGGAAGAAACAACAGCCCCTAAAACAGCTTGGACTATGAGATTCAAAGCATATCTCATCAATGGCCGTTCATTTTCCTTTCTCCCACTTGAACTTCCCCTATTTTCTTCATTGATAAACACTAACCCATTTGTCACACCACCGCTTTGTGATTGATTGAAATAACCCATTTTCCAATTCTCAAAGTTCAAATTATTCACACACCCAACATGGTAACAGTGCTTCCCACAACTCGAAATATAAGCCCACCCTTTCAATTTCCCTTTAGAAATTTCCTTGTTTTGACATATCAAACACTTGGTTGAGGCCTTCACCTTAAGGTTAAGTCTCAACGACCTTCCGTTGAAATCGCCATTCAAGGTGCTTGGGAGCTCCAAACAAGAAGGATGCAAATATGTTTCCTTGGATTTATACATGAAACCTTGAACATCTTTGCCACATGCTTTACAAGTTTTGCCTTGTTTCCCTTTCTTTTCATACTTGAAGTTGATGTTTTTGAAGAATGAATGGGTGGCGATAGGCTTGGCCACCCCACAATTTTCGTGAAGATGAAAGTCACACTTCTCGTTATTGCATTGATAACATGAACCGAAGCCTAGTTCTTTGCATCCGTCGCACTGATATGGCGTTCCGGAATAGCTTAGCTTAAGCTTGTGGTGATGATTGAAATGGTTTATCTCCGTGATTTTCATATCTTTTGCGTTTGCCCTTTTGCAGCTCTTGCTTTCACTGTTTCTAAAAAATTGAAACATGCTTCAATCAAACTCGCTTGATTGGACTTGTTTAAAGTTCTGAAACTACTAGACACAAAAAATCGAGTCACTCGATAGTTCAAATTGTTTGAGTTTGCGCTTGACTTTATAATAATTGTGTTGAATCTGGGTTCTTTTAACCCAAACCCAAATTGTTTACAAACACAAATATCTTATTTACACCCTAATCATACTCATTCCAAACATAAATTTGCACCTAACAATCACCTTAAACACACATACATGCAATCAAATATCATATACTACAAACTTTTCTACAAAATTAGAGCAATATTATATGTTTTAAAGAAGATGATTGGAATTGGATTTGGATTTCCACAAAGCTAATCAAGGTAATTAAAAAAAAACCAAGTAAAATCATAGAGATAAGTAATAGGGAGGGCTATGAAGACTTACCAGCAACCAAGACGAAAGATTATAGTAAATTCATTGGTGTGAGACCGAGCTTAGTAATTCAGCAGCAGGCTTTTAGGGGGTAAATTTATAGCTCTATAATAAAACCTGAGGATTAATTTTATTTATTGATTGGTTGAAGCCTGATCTCCTTCATTTTCAAAAAAAAACTCAACATGATATTATGTTAATGAGAATTTTGTCTGTTTCCAATTTTGTCAAGAATTGACTAATTAACTATTGGCTTCCACTTGTTCCAATTTTCCAAAAGGCTTTACAAGTAAACCTGAGGATTAATTTTATTAATTGATTAGTCGAAGTTTGACCCTCCTTCATTTCCAAGAAAGTTCCAAAGTAAATTATGTCAATAAGAATTTTTTTTCTAATTTCTATTGTTATAATAAATGTCGATAACAGCGATAGAACGATCGCAAAGTAATAAAAATAGATAGATTTTTTGTGAAAACCCTTTCGGGGAAAAAAAATCACAGGCAGTGGAGGAGAAATTT
This sequence comes from Gossypium raimondii, assembly GCF_025698545.1. NCBI lineage: Eukaryota > Viridiplantae > Streptophyta > Magnoliopsida > Malvales > Malvaceae > Gossypium > Gossypium raimondii. The sequence continues at coordinate 58,571,086 of NC_068574.1, forward strand.
ATTAATGTTGAAAAACGAATGATACAATAGCAGTTTCGACTACATAAGGTTAAAAAAAATCCTATTCTAATAAAAGTCAAATAGAAAAAGAATAGTTATATACAGATTTAACTTGTGCTATATGGTCTGTACTGAGAGGGCAGATTGCAACCCCAGTCCAATTTTATGCTTAACGGAATCTGTAGTGGGCTACGGCCCTCGGCCTTTCGCTCCCACAAATTCTCTTATTTTAGCACTGTATTTATTTTTTCAACAAATCACAAAATTCAAATCACACAATCTCTAACCTCTACTAATTAACTATTGGCGTACCCTTGTTCCAATTTTCCAAAAGGCTTTACAAGTAAACCTGAGGATTAATTTTATTAATTGATTTGTTGGAGTTTGACCTCCTTCATTTCCAGGAAAGTTCAAAATTATATTATGTTATGAGAATTTTCTTTGTTTCCAATTTTCTCAAGAATTGACTAGTTAACTATTGGCTTACCCTTCTTCCAAATTTTCGCATTATTTTATATATGAAAATTAGAAAGAAAAATTTAATTCTAAAAATAAGGATTAAAAGGAGGTGTGTATATTTTAAGAGGAATTTGTAGGAAGAATTTTATTTGTACGAAGGTTTTCAGAATTCTAAAACTAATTTGGGTAAATATATTGTAGAATTTCAATATTTTGAGTAATTTCAAGATGAAATTTTAATAGCTCAATTCCACCTAAATAGATGGCTTTTCAAAATTATTACTAATTTTATTTTATTTAATATACATGGTCTTACTATAAGATAAAAACTTAAACTTTAAAAATTATTTTTATTTAATTACAATATATATTTTATTTTATTAAAACTATTTATATTTTTTTACAAATATAACAATATTCATATTTAATGTTTTATATTTTTATATTATTTAAAATTCTTCATCAAAACACCCTTTTAAGGTTTTAGTAGAAAAAAATAAAACATACGTTTTCTTTTAATAAATATAATATACATATATATATAAACTATTATTTAAGTGTGTGATTGAGTTTATATTACAAGTCAACTCTACATCAATTTAATCAAAAAATTACTAAAATACCCTTACATATTTTAAATAAGTTGTATTATTATAAGAATATTTTCCTTTTCCTTATTTATAAAAGGATAAAAATTGCAAATATTAAAATTTGAACCCAAGTCACCAACATCAATAAAATCATTTTTACCTCTTCAACTAAAGTTTTATTTTAATATTTTTATGCATTTCGATTTTATTACACAAATTGGTTCACCTACATTGTTTGTATATATTGATACTGTCACTAATTGAGTTGGTATCACAAGTCAATTCGATACTAATTCAAGAAAAATGGCAATACCATAATGAACAATAGAAGTGCATTTAATTTTTTAATATGGTATATTTACCTATTTAAATTAATTCTTTTTACTCACAATTTAAACTAAATTTTTATTTCAATTTCGTACTTATTGCATATGTCTTGTTATTATTTATTACATCTGTATCATGAAAAAAAAATTGGCATTTACTAATGGTCCAACATATGTAGCTAAATACCTAAAAATCGTTTAATCTTAAACTCTGTACGACGGGAAAAAGTATTACCCTGACGAAAGGTGACTGTCAGGAAAAGGTTCGTCTGTATAACCGTATACTGATGGATCATAGTCGGTATAGTCATTTATCTTATACTCATGGAAATTTCCGCTGCTAAAAGCTGTGTCAATCCCCACTCATCAGCACCCCTTTGTTGTAGCCATTAGAACATCACCTCCAGCTTTAAAGCCTCCATCAATTCTAAGAATTACCTTTTCTCTTAAATCCATTTCAATGAGTGTCTGCAAAAATATCAACAGTCCAAAATCTATTTTCTGAAAGTCAATTTTTGTGAAACAACTTGACCATGTATCAAGGTCAATAAGACATGATCATTCAAGCTTAAATATTTTCTTTTCTTTTGATTTCAAATCTGAACAAACTCAAGCTTCAATCTTTGACCTTAAACATGTAGACAACTAGGCGCTGCTTTACAAACAATTGCGGAAGATTAATAAAGGCAGGGCTCTAATTTTCATAGAATGTTTAGAACATAATAACAAGACTTTTAAGGCATGATATTTATGGATATCTGAATCCGGGATCATTACAATGACTAGAAAGCTTAAGCAATGCCCGACAGAAATCAATTATTCCTCCAAAAAAGAAAGGTGATTTGAATGCGTACCTCAACAAATAACGTTAATTGAAGGAGCAGAAACATGTGTACTAGAGCTAGGTTGAGTTGAATACCTAAAACATGAATATTTACCAATTATTCCCCCTAGTTGAGTAGATGCCCAAGGTGGGGACCTAAAGACATTAACCAATGGTGAAATACTAGCATTCTTAGTGACAAAGGCAAAGCAAGAAAACTTTTTTGGGAGGGGACGAAAATTAAATTGTATATTTTTACGATAGTAAAAATGTAATTTCACATTTTTAATAGATTATATGTAACACCCCTAACCCGAATTCGTCGTCAGAATAGGGTTACGGAGCATTACCGAAGTTTACAAATCAAACAGACAGAAAATGCAAACATTTCATCTCACACAGCATTCATGTCAAAAACCAATCAAAAGCATACATAGCCCTCGGGGCCCAAATTACGCATTAGAAATAAATAGGGACTAAATCGGAAACTCGAAAAATTTTTTGGAAACGTTTAACATTTTCAACACTGCAGGGGTCATACGGCCATGTGGTCAGGCCGTGTGACTCACACGACCATGAGACACGCCTGTGTCTTAGGTCGTGTGGCCATTCGAAATAGGGACACACAACCATATACTAGCCCGTGCCCGTGTCCGTGTGAGTATACTGACTTGGGTCACATGGCCAAGCCACACGCTCGCGTGCTAGGCCGTGTGAACATATTGATTTGCAAACATTTACAAGCTACAGGGGACACACAGCCGTATCACCTGGCCGTGTGTCACACACGGTTGAGAAACACGCTCATGTCTCTGCCCGTGTGGACGAAAATAGGCTATTTTACAAGCCATTTTTCTCACTCAACAAGGTATGTACCTACAGTTAACATTGTGCACATAAACAAGATTATGACATCCAAAACAAGTAAAATCAATCCTTAAACATGTAGTATATTCACACACAACCAATATGCCCTTAGGCACCTCAAATGACAAATATAAACATATTTAACCATATAATCCATGTAACCAAGTAATCAACCAACTTTTATGTCTAATTGCATTAATACACAACATGTAAATCATTTATTAAAACTTATCATTTAGTACCAATTGTACCACTTAATTAATAGCATCACATACATATACACTTACTATAGCATAGTACCAAATCTCACTAAGTTATAAAACATACCTCATATACATATTCAACTACTATTTTACCTTTCATCATTCAACCACAAATCATTCCACACATCAACATTATAAGGCAAATTATGCACATATTAAAATACCAAAACACAAGCCAAATAAGTGGCTAATCTCAACAAAACACATATAAGCCAACATTTAGCCAAAATAAACTATACATGCCGTTATAACCAAAATCAAAACATCCAAAAGTACCGATAGAACTGATGGATAGTGTGATATAGCTCCAATAAGCTTCCAACCCGATCGAGCTTCCGATAATCTAAAAAGTAAAGATGAACGACTACGTAAGCAATGAATGCTTAGTAAGCTCGTATAAACTTTAATCATATCATTCCATTTCATCAATGAACCTTATAGATTAAATATAAACCTATACCAATGCCTCAAGATTTGTCAACTACATAAATGAGTAAGTCTATCAACATCATATATATATTTCATTCCTAACTTAATAGGATTTTATAAACATTATACACCATCATTAACCTTTTCATAGAACTATGAATTACTTCATTTACTTACTTTCCATTCCATTTAGTAAGCATAAACTTAAATAACAACATCAACTCACCGATTAGTATATTTATTCACATCATAGGTAAGTTCATCCATAACATACGTAGTTTCTTATATATAAGTACATCATTTAATTCATCAATCCCTTTTTCGACATATCACATTTCAATAATGAACTTATTGTTTCATTACCTTTTCTTACCCATTTCATTTGTATAATACCAAACATAAGCATAAACATCAATCATGATCTCAAGCTTGCCATAAGCCTGATCACCATCATTAATACACAAGTTAGTGCATTTAAGTATACAACTCATCTGCCCAATCCGAATTTAGTTCAAAAAAAAAAGTATACAACTCATCTGGAGTCAATCACCTGATAAACCATTTTATAAGAAAATACATCTTTTGAATCATACCAGCTTTTCATAAAAATAAGTATATTCCCATTTTTGTCATTTACCATTTCATTGTATATCATTAATATTAAACATGATATAATGTAACCATAAGCTTAGCATAAACCTAAGCATCATCCACAATCTCAACTATTGAATTCATTTATGTTCAGATCAATATTCAATAAATAACAAATCTTTTAAAATTCATTAAACATATTACCTTATCGAGATTTTCCATTCGAAGAATGACTTATGGATAAGAGTATATTATCAACAGAAGCTCATAGAGCTGGTCCACCAGAACACGCCAACAGAAGCTCGTGAGAGCTTAACAGAAGCTCGTTAGAGCTGAACAGAAACTCATAAGAGCTGATCCACCAAAATCACTCCAAACAGAAAGTAAAACACAAGAGTTCGCAACAAATGCTAAACCCCGGTTTACTTGGGTAATATGCCGATATCTCCCTCCAATACCATTTCCACTCCAAACCCCATTCATACACCAAAACATGAATGTAATCAAATCTCGCGTTCAATTCAAACCGAATATCCAATTCAATATTATAATTCAAACAATAATTCATTTCCAACAATAGAATACATATAATATCAATCACTACTTAATACAAATTTTAAATTTAACCATACAAACTTACCTGGCTAAATTGTAGAAACACCAAAATTTAGGGGTATTTTGGTATTTTTCTATTTTTCTTGATTTTCCACCCGATCTTGATCTAAATTAATAATTTCATTCAATTTATTAATTTAGACAATAAAACAATTCATTTATGCAATTTGGTCTTTTTAATTTTTACAAAATTACCCCTAAAATTTTACTTTTATTCAATTTAGTCTCGGAGCCTAAAACATGCAAATTAACCATTTTTAATGCAAAACCATGCTATCCGAATATTCATGGCATTCAACACATCCCATTTTTAATAATTTCACAACAAACCCTTGTATTATTAAAAACGGATTAAAAATTCATACCTAATCAAAGAAACAAAGGTGGTCGAATGAAGCTTCATCCATGGCTTCTTTTTTTGTTTGTGCATTCGGTTAAAGAAAAGAAGATAAAGATGAAAGCTTTAATGATTTAATTTAATTTAATTTAACTAATCAAATTACCATATTACCCTTGGTTAATAATTAATTTAAAACACCAAATTTATGCCCATATTTACCCATCACATAAATATATGGCACAATTACCATCAAAGGAAGGTTTAATTTCACAATTGATCCTTCAATTTAATTAAATTCTAACTAAATAAACTTATTTACAATTTAATCTCAAGCTAATTAGGACTAAAATAACAATTAATCCAAAAGCTAGTGGATTCAATCATAACACCACCGCTTGGAAACTTTGACCATGGTTTAATTACCATTTAGTTCCCTTTTCCTTTATTTAATTAATCATTTAATCACTCAAATCAAATAGTGATTAAATTTTACATATTTTACAGTTTAGTTCTTTTTAATTAATTAACTATCGAAACGTTAAAATTTTTCAACAAAACTTTAAAACCACCTTAATGACACTCCGTAAATATTTCAAAAAATATTTACGGCTCGGTTTATAGAAACGAGGTCCTGATACCTCATTTTCTAATACCACTTGAACTTAGGGTCAAACCACTTAAACTTAATAAATCATTTATATAACATATATTATCATATCAAAAACCTTTTAAAAACTATATTCTACTTGTAAATATTATACATAATATTTACGAACTTACCCGTCGGATTTGATGATCCCAAAACCACTATTTCCGACACCACTCAAAAACGGGTTGTTACATTATATCTTTATAAATTTTAAATGATTAAATCAAATTTTTATCACTTTTAGGACCTAGAATTAAATTGTATATTTTTTATAGAAAAAAATGCAATTTCACCATTTTAGTAAACTATATCTTTATAATTTTTAATAATTAAATCAAATTTTTATCATTTTTGAGGAGTCAATGTGCAATTTTATCATTACTAATTTAAAATTCTATAAATTATAAAGAGATCTAAATGAAAAAATATTTATTTTAAAGGGGTCGGGCCTCTACCAACCCCTCTAGCTCCACCTTTGCTTAGTGGATGGGTTTTAGCTTATTCAACAACAAAATATCATAAGATTTAGGAACAACATATATTCTGTGTTCTTATATCTCTCTCTAAAGAGCAAAGATTGAACAATGTGGTTCTAGTACAACAACTTCTCAAAGATCATATTATGTGTTCGGATAATTGTTCGACTGTATAAATTATTACAAATTGTCGATGTATCAAGGTTTTAGTGACGAATTTCATCCGTGAATACATATATCTAACAATAAATGACATTTTTGTTTAGTGTGTGCTAGATACATACGCGTCTGATAAAAATTCTAATAAATTATTAAATGTATGAAAATTGAATATGTCTAACGATGCATATATTAAATAAAATTTTCAACGTTTTAGAATTGCATAGTTTTTGAAAGCCCGTTGTATTCTATAATCATAAACTTTCATCCCAAGTTTTCAAAATAAATAAATATATTTTGGTCAAACTTTCTTTTGGAGGCTGCTCTTAGTTGAATTCTATAATATAGATTATAAATATTTTTAAAAAAGGAAACAATAAAAATAAAATTTTAACAAATAAAATTTAGAAAATTTTTAAAATATATATTTTTTCTAGATTTTTTTTTACTTTTTGGCAATTAAAAACACAAAATATTAAAAATCTTATAAAAATTCAAAAAATAATTTATTATGAGTATTGTTGCCAATGCTAGAAAACGTCGGTTTGAGTGTGCTGAAGCGCATAATCTTCTTATTTATGGGTTAGGAAGAGGCTATGGTATACATGTTCATAGGTCGAGCTACCCGCACAAGCCTGAAAACTCATTCGAAATTTGAGAGGCTTTGGGCAAAAAAATTAAGTCCGTTTAAAATATGGATTGGGCTTATACATTCAAGGCCTGAGCCCGGTCTTGGCCCGACCCATTTTAAGTTTATAATACTTTATATTACATTATTTTTATATATTATGTAATTTAGAACACGTTAAAAAAATAAATATATACTAAATATATAATATTACTTTAATATAAACATTAAAATAATATTAAGATGACTATATAAAAAATTTCAATAAATAAAAAATATATAAAATTATTAAATATTAAAATAATATAACATAAATATTTTTTAAAAATTAAAAAATAATCAGGATTAGCTTAAAATGTGCTTGGGTTAGTCTTTTGCAAATATAAATGGGTTTGGGAAAATTTTTAGGCCCAGATTTCAGGTCAGGCCGAGCTTGGGCAAGTATAAAGTAGGTTAATATCATGCTTAAACCTGGCTCGAACCCGACTCAACCCAACCCGGGCATGAGCACCTCTATGTTATTAGTAATTCTACGTATTGTGTTAAAAATAACAGATATGATCAGAACCTATAATAAGATTATTAAAAAATTAATAATTTATTATAATCATATTTTTAAAAATTTAATCAACTTCAGCTATGGATTATCGATTATTAAAATATACAAAGCCGAACCAACTAACTTAATTGACTCACAATTATTAATTTAATTTATTTCAAATATATTTATAATATAATATATAATATAATTTTAATTCCTAAACTCAAAATTCAACTTCCCAACCAACAATCCATCAATACTAGCCCAAGATTTATTTATTTTTACTTAACACAAACCCAATTACCCAATCAATTTAATTAAAGATAAACTACACCTAACCTCATTAGTAAATTTATATTTTGATCACTAACTTTTAAAAAATTATAAGATGATCCCTAAACTATTCAAAACTTTTCATTTAAGTCATTGAACTGTTAAAACCACTGTTATACGGCCTTATTTGTTCGCACCACCTATACTAATCGAAAAGTCTCTTTCCTTCCCTTTCTCATGAACATCATGGATCTGCAAACCAAAATCTGGACAACTTTCTTTTCTGATCACCAACACTGACCATCAAATCAACCTGGAGCTTGCTAAACGAACTTTTGAAAAAAAACTTAATTAGCTCTGTGACTTAAATGAAAACTTTCCAATAGTTCAATAACAATTTTGTAACCTTTTAAAGTTAAGTGACCAAAATGTAAACTTACTAATAGTTTAGTGACCTTGAATGTAGTTAACTCTTTAATAAATCAACCCAAGCCCAATTAAAAACAATCGGTTGCTCCCAAGGCCGTCTCTTTTTGCAGATACCAAACCCTAACTCTTTCCCACCCAAAATCCCAAACCCATCCCTCTTCCCACCGGGTGCTTCCATTCTCGTCGTCGATTGCTTCCCTTCACGCTGCTTTCTTCATCGTCTACATCAATTGCTTGCTTCACCTTTCATCAGTGGCTCGCTATTTTTTTTTCAAAGGTCGGTTAAAGACTTCAAATTTGGATTAATTGTTTACTCTGTATTTAAATTTTGAGTTTTTTTGTGTATTTGGCAGTAGGCGTATGAGGCTTCAAAATTTACCTTTTTTTTTCAGTTGAATTGTGATTGTTTAACCTGATGCACTGCTGTTGGTGTTAAAATTGATTTTTTTTTTACCTTAAAAAAAATCATTGTACAGGAAAAGAAGGAATTAAAAAAATTTAAGTCTAATTGTGCTGGGAATAAATGTAATCAATAACTTAGGTCTTTAAACAGAATTTAAAAAAAAAAAAACCCCTCTTTCGTCACTGGCTGGTAGCAAATTTTGTCATGTTTATGTTACTATTATTTATTTGTAGTTGATTAATTTTTTTTGGATTTTTTTCTGCTTTTAATTTGAACTAATGAATTTGGTTGTTATTAGTTTCTCGATGGAATTAGGGTTTTAGGGTTAAATTTAGACTGCAGTCTTTTCCATTTATTTTGCTGGCTATTTTGATTTTGTAGCATTGCACCATATTCTTAAGTTGCTTCATCCGCAACTTAGGTTGTAACCGTGAAGTTCTGGTGGTTGCTTGCTTTACCTTACCTTAAAAATGTCATCATTAAGGAATGCTATCAGCAAACGTGCTCACAAGGAACGAGCTCAACCGTGAGTCTCAGCTCTCTCTCTTTTTTTTTCCCATTTATTATAGCTATGCATTCTACATAGCTTTTCCTTTATTGTGCATTTGCTTTCGTGTTGTTCAATACTTGGTTATATTTTAGGTCATCGAGGAAAAAATTTGGGCTTCTTGAGAAACACAAGGATTATGTTGTCCGTGCAAAAGCATTCCACAAGAAGGAAGAAACGTTACGGGCAAGTTTATTTGTTTAGTGCATTCAATTTCTTGTTGTTTATATTATAGTATGTGCTCACTAATTTCTTCCACTTTTTTTGTGCTCTTTTTGTTGATTTGCTCTACAGAAACTCAAGGAGAAAGCTGCATTTAGAAACCCAGATGAATTTTACTTTCAGATGATAAAAACAAGAACTGTGGATGGAGTTCATAAACCTGAGTAAAATACAGCTTTCTTGTTTATATTGTTTTCTATTCAGGCTTGCAAATCTAGAAAGCTTATTTGGTCTTCTTTTCTTATTTTCCGAATTCTTTATTTGTATAGGAGTCAGGCTAACAAATACACTCAAGAAGAACTCATGCTAATGAAGACTCAAGACATAGGATATATACTACAGAAATTGCAAAGTGAAAGGAAGGTACCAATGAATGATTTTTGGTTTATGAAGGGGTATATGATATTTCCTACATGGTCATGGTGATGAAAACTATGTGCAACTAATCATCGCTACTATTTTATTCTGCTGCAGAAAATTGAGAAGCTAACTGCAGTGTTGCATTCTGTTGATAATCATCGATCTAACAGACATATTTACTATGCCGAGGATAGGTTTGATTTCTTAATATCAGTATATCACCCTTTTTTTTTTAATTCATTGTCTCTGGTTGTTAGCTAGAAACAGAAATTGTGAGCTGTTGTTGTACAAGACTAGTATAGGGTGATAACCTTTCAAGTAAAAAAGTGATTTACCTTTAGTTTGCCATCTTTGAAATTCAACCGAAAAGTACCTACTTATCTTTAATTGTTCTACCACATCCTTTAAATAATATCCATCATGACATTTGATTTTTTAAGCTCTTTGGAAGTTTTAGTAACATTTATCATATTAATTTGTGATACTTCTACAGTGTCAGAAATGCATCCATGATTGGCCAAAAGAGAAAAGCAAAAAAGAAATATAGTTGAAATTGCTTGCTTTTGTTTTCATTGATTAGAACAAATACTCTGATTTTGCATCCGTGGTTGCTTTCATTGGGATGGTTGTTGGACCGGTAAAATTAGTTGAAATATAGTTCTTGAGCCCTAAGATATAGAACAGTTTAGCGGTATATGTTCTCATTATCTTCACAAACTGGAAAAAAAAGGAGACCTTTTGATGAATCAAAGTAAATTTTATACTTATTGATATTATATATTGTTTTGAAATATAAGAAATATGTATTCATATATATTCTTCTTTACAGGGAAGAAGCTAGAGAATTACAGTCACAAACTTCAGAAAGCAGAGTTACTCCCCCTTCTGGTGATATCCCTGATCATATTAAAAGGTTAGTTAATTGACAATATTTTACATGGTGTGTTTGATAAATAACTGGAATGGCCATTGACAATATGTTCACTGCCATAAGTAGTCTTCATCTTGACCATGATTTCCCATCTTTACACATTTTTGACCTTTCACATGTAGGAAGACAGCTGCTTCTTACAGGGAATTAGAAGCCAGGTATAGTAGAGTGAATCAGCTGGAGAAGCTATATATGGAAATGTCACTGAAGAAGGAACTACAGGTACGGATAATATTTTAGGGTTTAATTGCATCAGACGTCCTCAAACTATAGTTCAGAGTCTAAACTATTATCCAAATCCAAACTTCAAAACATAGTAACTGAGCCCTTATGGTATCATTATTGTATTAATCAAGTCCTTCTGTCAACCTAACCATCAGCATAGGCATTAAATGTTAGCTTTGATTTTGATGTTGAGCATGTTTAAAACACGAAAAACAAATTTTAAATACATATCTACTTATTGGATAGATAGTTTGGGTTTCAAGTGTTGAAAAAATGGAACTCACTTTAGATTCATGCTGTTCATACGATAGGTATACATGTATTTAAAATTCGAGCATGTGTTTTAAATATGATTTATGTCAAATCTAAACTTGTGTTATGTCTAAGCTGACGTTAGACTGATGGAAGGGCATGATTGATATGATATGGATGCTTTGATGACTCAATTAAATCGTTTCGAAAGCTTATGAACCAATTTAAAGTCTAGATTATAGTCCAGGAACATCAAGTGCAATCAATCGAATGTTTTAAGACAATTTCAATATAATGTGGACAATGCATTTAAATTTTAGAATCGATTTCATGGTACAGAAAAAGGGTCGGAAGCGGAAACTCCGTGAAGACGAGTTAGTATGTCCAACCTCCAAGCCAGTGTATAAATGGAGATCAGAAAGAAAGAGGTGACAAAGATGGTTGTGTTGGTGAAGAAGGCAATTTGGCTTTTGCAGCTTTCCCCATGTTGTGAGAGAGATCTAAGCCATAAATATTGAAAGTTTTGCATTGTTATGATTTTCAGGGGCATGGGACCAATTATATATGATATGAGAATTATTATTACTTAAATGAGTTTTATTTATTTATTATTATGTCTGAACTCTATTGAATTCAATTTAATCCTAAATATTTGACAATATAAAGTATCCAAATACTTTTGGCAATTTGTTTTAAAGATCCGAACTTAAGTATAAAGTGAACCCAGTCGATTGGTCTTCCCTGACAAGTTCCATTATGTCGACGGCAAACCTTGGTTCCACTTCACTGGCGAACCTGCTGGAACCTGGGTACCTTAGCCTTGCTTGCTTGGGTCCTGACGACCAGTTTCCTCCGTCCCAGACTTCAGGCATGGGGGGCTGGTTGTATGGTGGAGTTTAGTGTTTGCTTTTCATAGGCTTGGGTTAGGCCTATTTGGTCCCGTATCTTACATGTTTGGGCTTATGGGCCTTTTCTATGTACTTTTGATTGTTTAACGAAGTTTAATTGCTTTCAAAAATAACTTATCAAGTATGCAATTGATTTTTGGTAGGTTCAAATATGTCTTATTCTTAAATTTTTATATGTAAAATAATGTAATGAATATAGTAAAGCATGCTATTTAATTTTACAATCCTTTTAATAATTTGATAATTGTTTTAAATTAAATATGTTAAAATGTTTAGCGTGGGTTGTACAATGTTATAAAAAATAGATAGAAGATCAAATTACTCGGATTATTTAGATTATCAGTTTAAAAATAATTAAATAAATACATAAAAATTCATAAAATAAAAAAATTATAAATTGATTTAATTGTAGATTTTTTGTTCTGATTATTACCTTTTTACAAGTTGCAATCGTTCACTTAGAAATTGATCCCTTTGTTTGAAACCGTTATATCGATTGGTTTTTATTCTAACCGACCAACAAAGTGCACATTTCTACTACTTTTCTGATGATATGATGTGCTTAAACAAAACCTTGTTTCTTTAGTTGCAGGTATCTAAGTGTTGTGCGGATGAACTTCAGAAAGGCTTAAGTCCGACAAAGTGCTTGATGTTCTCCAAGAAAATAGAATAAATATGAGGGGTTTTTTTTTTCCCTATTTTTTACAAATAATTTTCAGTGTAATTTGTAAAATATTTTATTTTTTCCTTTGCATCATAAGCCACTATATTGTGATCAAGTCAGACTGTTGGTGTTTTTGTATCGAGAGAGAGATCAGAACAAAAAAACTTAGCAATGAAATAAAACTGCTTGTATATTTCCTATTGATTTTCATTCCAAAAATTACAATATATAGGTGAAGTGGTTACAAATAATCAACTAATCCTACCAAGTCATCTTGAAAAAGTAAAGATAAAACTTATACACAAACTGACTGGAAGAAATCAGTACCTAAAATCATCATTTCAATGCTAACTCTGTTTGTTTTTAGCAAGTTAACTTTAACAAATAGGCTAAATAAAATCATCATTCCAGCACATGCAAACCTTGCTCTCACTTCATTTGAGGGTTCGCCAAAACCTTTATAAGTTCGCACTTTGATGAACTTGCAATTTGGGTTGAGCTCGCAGCTTTCAATGAGCTCGTAGTTGTACTTGAGCTTGCGGTAATGTTTGAGCTCGCAGTTTTGAATGAGCTTGAAGCTTCCAATGAACTTGCAACTTTTTGAACTGAGTTTTCTATCGCATGAATAGCCACTTCGCAAGATAAACTATTTTTAAATTTTGGATTTGCATCTTATTGTACCAGTCATGTTATTGAATATGTTAGTCAATGGTTGTTCATGTGAACTTTATATTCTTGAAAGTTAATATTTTCTCTATTAAAAAAGTTAGACATGAGTACATTCAAGAACTCCTTAATTTGCATGGTGGGAACAATATGCTTGTTACGTAAATTCAAGTCTAAGAAATCTTTTTTTTCTTTTTTCAAATTTTTGACAGTAAAAATATCATAGAAGCTCTTGTATTAGGAGTCCAATTGCAAGTTACAAGATGTAACTAAACTATTCAAAATTTTTTATTAAAGTCATTAGACTGTTAAAATCATTGTTGTATGTCTCTCTCTGTTTGCACCACTTATACCAATTGAAATGTCTCCTTCTTTTTCTCTTGAACAACATGAATTTGCAAGCCAAATTTTAAAAAGATTTCTTCTTTGATCTCTGAAACCGTCAGATTAACTGGAACCTAAAATATATTGTTCTACTCGCCAATGGATTCTGTTCTACTGTACTGATGATTGAATAATTTCAATGTTTTATATTAGGATATGTTGACATCAATAGCTTTTCAAACAAGAATAAAATAGTTGGCTTTTGACTTTATGAATTTATACATGACTAAGCCTCATTCCAAGTGTTTTGATATGTTTGTTTTCTCTTGAAATATACTATTGATCTACAATAATATAAACACTAAGGAGTTTAGAAATTACATTTAAGCTCTTATTATTTCACTCATCGCTTGTTTTGACATTAAAATAATTATTGTATACAAGTCAACAATTATATTATAATGGAGAAGGGAGAAAAGGTTTACAAATACAGGAATGAACCCTAAACTTTATGCTAATCAACTTGAAATCCATAAAAATTTACCACAAAAATAAATATCAAACACTGACCAGTATCCAATTATTTGCAGTAGAGAGAATAGTCAAACAATCAAGCAATGAAGAAACAACACCCCCTAAAACAACTTGGACTATGAGATCCAAAGCATACTACATCAATGACCCTTCATTTTCCTTTCCCTATTTTCTTCTTTGATAATCACTAACCCATTTGTCAAGATTGAAGATTCTCAATTGATTTTTAAGGAAATCATCATGAGTTTCTTTATTTATTTAGGACATATTGTATTTTGGATTTTTTTTTAAGCATGAACTAATTTTTAAATACTTAGGGACATAAACCCTATAATAGATCATGTCGTTTGATTTTTATTTTTAAAATAAATACTTAGTTTCTTATTCTCAATTATGTGTGCTTAATTCTTAGTTTAATATTTCTAAACTATTAATCCATGTTTGATGTGCTTAAATCGGAAGTTGAATAAACCTGTTTAGAAGTAGATCTTACGTAATTGAGTGAAATTACATGCAATCCTAGAAATAAGACAATATAAATCTCTTGAATTAGAGTAAAATCTAATAGGAGAATTCATAACAAGAGTTAATGCCATAATAGGGTTTTAATTAGAAAAAAATTCAATTAATCAACTTAAAGTCAATTACTTTTATGCTTGAAAGAAATATTTGCATAATTTAGGGATTTCAACGGATTAAGTTACTAAATAATGATATTGCATAATTTAGATTAATAGTAACAAATGAAATCTAGGTAGATTCTTTCCGATGTTTTGTTTCGCTTCTTGGTTGTCAATTGTTTATTTTCCTGATTAGATTTTTTTTTGTCATGTTCGTTAGTAATTAAATTAGTTGTTTTTAGTTTTTAATCAATCACTCGAATTATTTGATTAAATAATAGAAAGACGGTAATTACTAGTACTTGTAGTTTTCGTGAGAACGATATATCTGCTTACCGTAACTATACTATTAATTGATAGGTGCAATTGCCTTAGTAAAATTTTTAGTTAGTTCATGACGCATCAGGAGCATCAAACAACAAGGATGCAAATATGTTTTCGTGGATTTATACACGAAACCTTGAACATCTTTGCCACATGCTTTACAAGTTTTGCCTCGTTTCCCTTTCTCTTTGAGCTTGAAGTTGTTGTCTTTGAAGAATGAATGGGTGGCGATAGGCTTGGCCACCCCACAATTTTCGTGAAGGTGAAAGTCGAGCCTAGTTCTTTGTGTAACACCTCCGAACCCGGCCTAGATGATTTAGTCAAATCTGGAGTTGTTACGTATAATGATTGAAAATTTGGTTTTCGTGTATCTTGAAAATCGTCGCAAACTCTTAAAATCTCGGACTATTCGAAAATATATCTTATCTAAATATTTTATTGAAAACAATGTTTGTTTATATTTTCTAAAACTTATGATTTTGCAATGAAAACACTTAGAAAGTTGTAATATTTTTGAAAACACGGTTTGTTATTTGAAGCCTGTTATTTTTGCAGAAAACAATCATTGTCGATAAAACGTTTAAATAATACGGAAAACAAAAAATAAAGTCCAAAACCCAAAATAGTCCAAATTTTACAAAACACTTAAATCTCAAATTAAAAGTACTTAAAATGAACACAAAACTTTAATAACCAAGCTCCCGTCACACCGACTCTCCTAAGCTTGAGGGTTGCCTAAAAATATCCATCAAACAGAATATGATTTTTTGAAACTCAGTGTTAACAAATAACGTAACAATTAATTTATATAAGACAGATTTTATGTAACATCCCGAAATAGGGCCTAGTCGGAACAGTGGTTTTGGGACCACAAATCCGACGAGGAAAAAATTTATTTATTTTTATATTTTTATGGTATACAATTTCACAGAATGATTTTGTAAAAATTTCGTTCAAAAATTTCGACGTTTGGCCACTCAATTTAGCCAAAAGAATTAAATTGTAAAAGTGCAAAAGTTGAGTTCTACATGTTAGAGGTGTCCAATTGTTATGAAATTTTAAGTTGGAGGTCCTTAAATGGCAATTAGACCATTGGTTAAATTTTTGGGCAAAAATGGACATGGGATAAGTGAAATAGGATATTTTTAAATGAATGACTTTTTGGTAATTTGGTAATTAAAATGAATTAAAAAGACAAAACAAGCCAAACTCTTGTCCATCTTCAAGCTATGGCCGAATTTCACAAGGGGAAACCATGGCTAGGGTTTTTCAAGCTTACAAGCTCGATTATCAAGATAAACAAAATCCAGAGTTAGACCAGGGAAAGAAAAAGGTTGAGGACTAAGTTGCTAGATTTGATCGTAGTTTGTATCGAGTATCGCCAAGCCAATTCAGGAATTGTAAGGACGTCAAAGATCGTTTCACACTATCAACAGACCATTTTGGTATTTTTGTGATTCAACAAGTTTTAAGTTATGGCATGTATAAGGACTTAGTCGTTTTGTGTGTTTGTCCTTATGATATGGATAATGAATGGCTTGTAAAAATTCGATAGTGGTTAGCTACTGAAATGACTATTTAAAAACATGTTTTGATGTTGTGTATGCCTAAATGATAGTTAATACAAAGAAATTATAAAAGAGTAAAAATTTGCAACGGAATAGTTTTAATTTGGACAGCAGCATTGATGTGATTTTGAAAAATTACCAAAATTAGTATAAATGAAATTAGAGAGTGGATGAGGTATAGAATTAAATCTTATTGAGTCTATTTTCATATGAATGAAACATTGTAGGAAAAAGAATTTTATATTATGAGATATTTGAATTTTATTAAGATAGGGTTAGAATAGTTCTTGAAGTCCCTTTTCTGAATTTAGAAATTCATTAAAATTGTACAGAAATAATTATGAGTTATAATTTATATGTATAGATTCCTTAGTGAGTCTATTTCAGTAGAAATAAGCAGAAGTACCATATGAAGCCTATACAATGAGATAATTTATTTTTAATGAACAGAGGGCAGAACCATCAAATAGTGAAATAGGGAAGAATTTAACGAATAAACTGTACTATTTGGCTAACCCAAAAATTATGGAAATTTTATGATAAGAAGATATATGAGTCTAGCATCAGGAAAAATTTACGGACCTAAATTTTGAGTTTCGTAACTTGAGTTATAATTAAATTAGTGATGGTCGAACAGGTGGACAGTTTTATTGTGTATAGTGAAATAAATTATTTTGATTTGTTTAAGTATTTGAAAAAATTTTAATGTTCCCAGTTTGGACCCGAACCATTTCTGTTGTATGTTTTCAGGTCTCGAGGGTTCTTTTTAGGGACATATTGATTGAGCATGAGCAAATTAATTTTAAAAACAAATTTTATACTCCGAACTAGTAAGTTAAGTCAGGTAACGTCTCGTGCTCGACTCCGACAACGGTCTCGGGTAAGAGGTGTTACATTTTAGAGAAACAAAATCATATTAGAGTAGAACAGATAATGCATGCTTTCCTACCCCCATCCGCTATACACTATCTCCGACCATCTCAACACACCATATGGGGTATGAAACACTCATCCTACCCTACACACCACTTAGTGTCATTAAGACACTTTTTAGAATATTTGTAGTTGTGCTACCAGTATAATAGGCAAGATATCGCCTCTCACAAAAACACTTCCTTCACATAATATAACCCGTCCCCAATGTAGATATAATCATAACAGAAATCATACATGCTACATTTATAAACGCATGCCATAACAGATAGCCTATTACAAGATTAAGTTATCATATGTTATCATAAATACACATGCATATAATAGAAGTATACTAATAAATGACCCTATTCTATGTTTTATAGATTATTTGATCACATACTGATCCCACAGAAGACCTACGATCGTTCAGAATGATGTGTACACGGCCTATCATACAACCGTGTGGCATCGATAGTGTTGTTATTTTCTCGTCCACAACTTATCTCAACTAACCCCTTAATCTTTATATTCTTTTCTCTTCCTTTTTTATTTAGTGTTCAATTACAACCCAAACTCCACAAGCTGAACATCCCACAAAGTCATTAACAAAAACAAAATAACCCCACTTGCCCCCACAAAAAATTGAACCAAAGACTCTAACACAAGCAAGGCCCTTAACCATTGAAGCAGGTATTTATCACATAACAAAATTTCACAAATTACAAATAAAAACTTTGGGGCGTTACACTTTGCATCTGTGGCACTAATATAGTGTTCTGGAATAGCTTACCTCAAGCTTGACCAGGGGCGAAGCTAAAAACAGAATTTAGAAGGGTTGAAATGAAATTTTAATTTTTAACAGTCTATATCTTTATAACTTTTAAAGGATTAAATAAAATTTTTATAATTTTAGAGGGGACAAAGTGCAAATTTACTTTTACTAATATAAAATTTAAAATTTTTTTAAAGGGCCTAAATAGCCATTTTCCATTTTAGAGGAGTCAAAGCCCCTACCAGCCCCCTTTAGATTCATCTTTGAGGTTGACTCAAAATTCAGCTCAAGCTAAATTAGAATTAATTTCTAAAATTAAACATAAAGATTGAACCATAACAAACTCAAACTCGTTTGACTAGACTTGTTCTAAGTTCTGAAACTATATATTCAAACATTAAGACAAAAAATCAAGTCAGCCAATAGCTAAGTTGCTTAAGTCTTGACTCAATAATAATTGTGTCGAACATGTGTTCTTTTAGCTCAAACCCAAATAGCTTACTAGCATAAATATCTCATTTACACCCTAAGCATACTCATTTCGAACATAAATTTGTATCTAATAATCACCCTAAACACACACATACATACAATCAAATATCATATATTACTAACTTTTCTACAAAATTATATGTTTGATGCCCAGTCCCAGAGAAACGAAATTTCATAAGCTTATGCTTTACTCATTGCTCCAGAAATGGCAGTTCTTCAAGGGCATTGACCCAAGAACTAGAAAGAAGCAACAAATCTTGTTATCCATCAGCTATCATATATATGACTTTGGAAATAGAAAATTATATTTTCCATTTTTGTTCAGAAAGAAATGAAAGGGAACTTAACTTTGTTTAGACGTTGGAAATTTAAAGAACAATAGTGAATGGTGGCTCCACAATTGGGACCCTACTCAGAAGTATCCTTCATTTTTTTTTTCTACATGAAATTAATGTGAAGTGTAGAAAGTGGTGGCAAATTGCACCAATTAGTTGCTTAACAAACGTTCAGCATTGAATAACCATAATTTCCTATGGATAAATCCATTTCTAACGTTTGATGTATATCGTCTAGCTTATTCAATGGGGCAATGACTTTCTTTATGGGGGATTCATCCAAAAATCACCCCAAAGAACCCTTGTTACGAAAATTAAAATAGATTTAAGGAGAGAGGGATCTATTTACAACCGTATAAAAACACCCTTTCTTATATTTTTATATTATTTTAAAGATTAAATTCAAAAAAAAAATAGGGGAGAGAAATTGAATTATAAATTTTTGAGAGATGATAATATAATTTTATCATCTATTAATTTATGATTACATTATTTTTTAAGGGACTTAATAGATTTTTTTTTATTTTAAGAGGTAAAGTACAATTTAACTATATATTAATTTGTAATTTAACTATATATTTTTATATGATTTATAATTTTATCATTGGGGACTTAATAGAATACTCCCTTAAATTCGCCCCTGCTAAGTTCTGGATGTAAGTAATTTTTGAAGGACCTAAAATGGTATGCATGTAAATGGATCTATCCCTCAAATATAAAACTGCACAGCTTAGTCGTTATTGGGGGCAATATGACTATTTACGACGCTTCCATTACGTTCACAATCTTGATGTTGATTGATGTCAGTCGAAAAAAAAACATAGTATGTGTTAGTACGAATCTCTGATAAAAAAATCTCGAACACACGAACGGAATTCAAACAGAAAATGATGAAATAGGACAAGACTTTAAGGCGTGTATCAAGTCACTATTTTTAAGGTTATATTTTCCTCCACTTATTTTTGGTGTACAAATGACTTCCAAGCAAATTAACCTCGAGGATATAATGAAGCCAATGACTATTTGCGTTTTATACTGACGAGAATAGCCCACTACATACTAAGCAATGTGCGACAAGAAACTCAATTTCTATAAAGGATTGATGCAGTAATATTTTATAAAATAATCTAATAATATTAAAAAAATGAAGGAAGGAAAGAAAAAATATTAAAATTTGTTGGTTTTTCCAAATGAAATCTCATTCTTATTTATAGAAATTTTCATGTCTCTTCATAAAGACATCTTTCATCAATAGGTGTCTTTCTAAATAATAATGTCTTTAAAATAAACACATAATTATTCATTTAATATTATAATTATTTAAATATTATAACTATTTAAATAGTTATAATTCTTTTTAAAAATCAAATAATATAACTTTTAATTAATTATACATTTTTATTTATAGTTATTAAAACACTAAAAATATTTAAATATGTTCGTAATATGATAACTATTTAAATAGTTATAATTCTTTTTTAAAAAATCAAATAATATAACTTTTAATTAATTATACATTTTTATTTATAATTATTAAAACACTAAAAATATTTAAATACGTTCGTAATATGACTCACTTGTGACAAAAAAAAAATATTGACCATAACAACCAACCCCAAGTAGACGCCTTCAACTAAAGCAGGCACATGGAAATCATAGCCACATGACAGTAGATACAATACGATAATATCATAATTCTAAAATTATATGTTGTACTCTGGGGCTCCATAGTTGTGAACCAACCGAAACTATCCAGCGCTTACTTTGAAGTCTCCCCTTATCAGTTCATTATATATGAGGTCAATATATGCTATAAGTTAAGGAGCGGTGGCCCATTAAATGCTACCTGCATCACTTGTAAAGTCTAAACTAATTGACGGTAGATAGAATCCGATAAAAACCAACCCCAAGTAGGCGCATTTAACTAAAGCTAGCCCGTAGAAAAAATAACCACATGACAGTAGATATAATTAGAGGTGATCATGGGCCGGGCCGGCCCAGATTTAGACTAGACCTAAAAAAATTTTCGGCCCGCATCTTAAGCTTGAGCCCGGGTTCGAGTCCAGCCCGAAATATGAGCTTAAAATTTTGTCCAGACTCGACCCGAGAAAAAATTCTAAGCCCGAACCCGGCTTGGCCCTGCCTTTTTTTAATGAACACCAAAATTTTTTTTAAAAATGAAAAAATGAAAAACTATTTTAAAAATATTTTAAAATTAAAAAAATAAAAAATAAATATTTATTATATTTGAGTCGGGCCAAAAAAGTGGTGCCCGACACCCGACCCATTTTCTAAACGGGCTCTTTTTTTGTCTAAACTCATATTTTAGACTTATATTTTTATCCGAACCCTTTCATATTTCGAGTGGGCCGTCGGGTCGGATCGGGCCGGGCCGCCCAACCCATGATCACCTCTATATACAATACGATAATATCATCATTCCAAAACTATATATTGCACTCTGGTTCTTCATGATGAGCCACGCACTCTCATTTACAAATCCTTCTTATCAATCTCCAACTTGTTTTATGTTGATGGAGCCATCAAAAAAACATTTTCAAGCGTCTAGCTCTTTTTTCCTTTTGACTCTTCTCTCATTCTTCAACTTACAGGGTCTTAACTTGCTTAGTTTAGCAACCGCAAGCCCTGTAGTTAGAGGAAATGACACTGATCGACAAGCCTTACTCCAGTTCAAAGCCAAGATAACTGGTGATCAACTCAACATTATGGAGTCCTGGAATAGCTCCATTCACTTCTGTCAATGGATCGGTGTTACATGCGGTCGCAAGCATCGAAGAGTCACCAAGCTGAAACTTCGAATCCTCAAACTCTCTGGATCATTGTCACCCTACATTGGGAACTTGAGCTTCCTCAGGGAGTTGGATCTTGCAGGCAACAGCTTCCACAACCAAATTCCTCAAGAAATCGGTGGTTTAAGAAGACTGGAAGCATTAGACCTCACCAATAACTCCATCAGCGGTGAAATTCCTTCTAATTTATCTGCTTGCTCTAAGCTTATAATAGTTGATATGACAAACAACCAGCTAACGGGAGAAATACCATCTTTGCTGGGTCTCTTGTCAAACCTGAAAGTATTGGGTTTTTTCCACAATCGTTTGATTGGGAGTATCCCACCTTCGTTGGGGAACTTGTCATCCTTGGTGAAACTTGGTTTGCAGAATAATGCATTGAGTGGTACTATACCTGAAGCTTTTGGACAACTGAGAAATCTTTCACTTTTCTCCATATCCGGAAATGCGATTTCTGGTATTGTTCCTGTCGCAATGTTCAATCTCTCCAATATTAGAGGCTTTGATATTGGTGTAAACAAGATTGAAGGTACTTTTCGTTCTGATTTAGAAATCAATATGCCTCATCTTGAGTACTTTTCTGTGGGGGAAAACCAAATCTCGGGACAAATTCCAGTTTCAATATTCAATGCCACATATCTTAATGTACTTGAACTTACTGGAAACAGGTTCAACGGAAATGTGCCTTCATTAGAAAAGCTAGATAAACTGTATGACCTTGAACTAGGCCAAAATTATTTGGGACATGGGAGAGAGGGTGACTTGCACTTTCTCTGCAGTTTAGTCAATAATACCAGTCTAGAATTTTTATATATAGGTGGTAATAATTTTGGCGGGGAATTTCCTGAATGCATTAGTAATTTTTCTAAAACTCTTTTACAATTAGGAATATATGATAACAAAATATCGGGAAGAATCCCGGAGGGGATTGAAAATCTCATCAATTTGGAGCTGCTTGTGGTAGTCAAAAATCAATTATCAGGTCCCATTCCCTTTAATATTGGGAGGCTTCAAAAGCTAAAAATATTTTTAGCTTATATGAATTTTCTCTCTAGGACTATTCCCCACTCTATTGGAAATTTGACAGAGTTAATCCAACTTGGTTTAAATTTTAACAATCTTCAGGGCAGCATTCCTTCAGGTCTAGGTAATTGCAAAAAATTGCTTCAAATGGATCTTTCTAGTAACAATCTTAGTGGACCAATACCCCCTGAAGTACTTGGACTTCCATCCTTGTCCATTGTACTAAATTTATCGTCAAACGACTTGACTGGTGAACTTTCTGTTGAAGTAGAAAAACTAAAAAATCTAGGTGAATTGGATGTTTCTCAAAATAGATTATCTGGTTTGCTTCCAAAAAACCTAGGTAGTTGTGTAAGTCTAGAGAAGTTGTTCTTGGAAGGAAATTTGTTTGAAGGACCCATTCCATCATCTTTGAGTTCATTGAGAGGTCTTGAGGCATTGGACTTATCTGACAATAATCTTTCCGGTGGGATTCCGGAATTTCTTGTGCGATTTGGGGCATTAAAGTATCTAAATCTCTCTTTCAATGATTTGGAGGGACTAATACCAAGTGAAGGAGTATTTAAGAATGCAAGTGCTACATTTGTTGAGGGAAATAGTAAGCTTTGTGGAGGCATCCCTGAGTTACACTTGTCAAGATGTAACTCCAAAACATCAGCAAACACATCCCTTAAATTGAAGATCACAATAATTGTTGTGATTTTAGGAGTGACTTTAGTATTCTCTATTTTCCTCATCATCTGGTTTAGAAAGAAAAAAGAGCAGAAGCCAACGACAACTCATGTAGAAAATTCTCTTTTACAGTTATCATACCACAGCATCCTAAGGGCTACTAACGGATTCTCCCCTCAGAATTTGGTTGGTTCGGGAAGTTTCGGATCTGTATACAAGGGAATTCTTGAAGCGAATGGAGCAGTTATTGCAGTAAAGGTGTTTAATCTTCTGAATCATAGAGCTTCCAGGAGTTTCTTGGTTGAATGCGAGGCTTTGAAGAACATTCGACATCGTAATCTTGTCAAGGTATTAACAGCCATTTCAGGTATCGATTATCAAGACAATGATTTTAAAGCCTTGGTTTATGAGTTCATGGAAAATGGAAGCTTGGAGGATTGGCTACATCCATCTGTTGGCATGAATAAATCAGAGACGATGAGAAACCTAAACTTCTTTCAAAGACTTAATGTGGCCATAGATGTTGCTCATGCACTTGAATATCTGCACCATCGTTGTGAGACGCCAATCATTCATTGTGACCTCAAGCCAAGCAATGTTTTACTCGATGGGGAAATGGTTGGTCATATAAGTGACTTCGGCTTAGCAAAAATCCTTTCTGGAGAATGGCCAAACTATTCTACTAATGAATCAAGCTCCCTTGGAGTAAGAGGAACAATCGGCTATGCTCCACTTGGTATGTTCACTTTTTTCATTTCTTTCATTATTTAAAAGAAAAAAAATATTTAAGAGCAGTCTTGTTGTATATTTAGAGGTTATCCACTACAATTATTTATATATGTATTTTGTGACGAATTAATTATAGAATATGGCATGGGAAGCGAGTTGTCAACCAATGGCGATGTGTATAGCTATGGCATCCTCTTGTTAGAGATGTTAACAGGGAAAAGGCCAACGAATGAAAGGTTCAAAGAAGGTTTAAGTCTTCATAACTTTGTCAAAGCAGCTTTGCCCGATCGAGTGGTTGAAATTATAGATCCCATTCTTCTTCAAGAAAGTGTTAGAGGAGGAACAGCGGCGGACATCATTCTTAATGAAAACAACTTGGGAAATGACATACATCTTCAGTGCTTGAATTCAATATTCGAAATAGGACTTACTTGTTCTACCGAATCACCGAGTGAGAGGATGGACATGAGTAATGTTATTACCAAGCTTTGTTCGATTAGAGACAAGCTTCTTCATCCAACTCGGTTACGTCGTGGTGTTTGAACTTTGTATGCTACTCAATCAGCAGGTAATAATGGCTTCTTATCTTAATAAAATACTCATTTGTTTTATTAATTAAGCTTTTTTTGATAAAGTGGAAAGATGGAAAGTATATAATTTTTTTCATAGGTCTGTTCGGTTCAAAACATTTAAAAAGTGAATAATTTTAAATTAACAAACACATCTCTATCAATTTTTTTTACCAATTACACTTTCTTTTTTTTTTCTCTCTTTTCCACTCAAAGCCCACCACATTCCTACTATGTACTTAAATAAATCCTTGTTTCTTTAGTTGCAGGCATCTAAGGTGTTGTGTGGATCAACATCAAAGCGGCTCAAGTCTGACAACTTGCTTGATGTTCTCCAAGAAAATAGAAGAAAAATGGAGTTCTTTTTCCTGTTTTCTACCAATAATTTTCAGTGTAATTTGTATAATACTTCGTTTTTGTCTTTGCATCATAAGCTACTAGATTGATTTTCACTTTGCATCTTATTGTATCAGTCATGGTATTGAATACGTTAGTCAATCGCTATTCATGGGAACTTTATATTTCTGAAATTGATAATCTTTTCTATATTAAAATATTAGAATTGAATACATTCAAGAAATTTTTAATTTGCATTTTGTCTATTCTACTCAAAAATGAGTAAATTAATCTTTATATATTATAACAAATTAGTCTTTTATTAAAAATTTATTCATTTTATTGTTAAAACTGATTTTTATGTGTTGAAGTTATTCGATTATCCTATCGTCCTTTAATTTAATATATAGAAATTAATTTGCTCAATATTTTAAGACATTACAATGCAATTTCTTTCCAACAACAGGAATTTGTCGCAGTCTTTCAGCATCAACAAAACTAGATTTCCTAGTAATAATTTCCATCTTCTAAGTTGGGATGCGTTGACATATTTTCAGACAAGAGCAGACTAGTTAGCTTCTGATTTTCAGAATTTATATATGATTAACCCTCGTTCCAAATGTCTTGTTATGCCAGTTTTCTCTTGAAATATACTATCGTCTACAATAATCTAAAGAGAAGAAAGCTACTATGGCTTCATTTGAACTAAAAAGCTATGATGGTCAGCTCAGCCAGTAGAGCGCTTATGGATTTTAACATGCGGACGTGGGTTGGGATCCCACGGTCAACGTGATTATACTTTTTTTTCTGTTTCTCCAGTACTTTTCCTAATCAAACTTTATCATATTTCGACAATTTTAATTAAAATAAAATATAAACCCAATTAAAAGCTTACGATGTTAGATAATTTTAGTTAAAATAATCAAAATACTTTCATTATAATCAAATTACTATATCATGAGTTATAATATAAATGAATCTTTTCATTGTCTTAATTTAATCTCAATTCTAATCTATTTGAGTTTTTTTCAAGTGTATTATTATTTCTTTTAGACCAAAATTTATTAATTTTATTCATTTGGTAAATTTAGGATTTTTATTTGTGAGGAGCAAGATTTATTAATTTTATTGTTAGGTCAATTTAGGTTACCATGTTTTTTAATTTTAATTTGTTCCTTCTGAAGAAAATAAATTTTCCTTTTATTATTGTTTTACTATTCGTTTCCGTTTCCTCTTCCTTTTTTATTTATTTGTCTTTTTTACAATTTTAAAAAATTTAAATTAATAAATAAACAGTAAATGAAAACAAACTTTCTTAAATAAATAAAATCATGTACCTTTGTCTTTTATCTTCAATTAATAATCACTTCATTTGAGGGTTCGCCAAAACCTTTATAAGTTCGTACTTTGATGAGCTTGCAATTTGGGTTGAGCTGGTAGCTTTCGATGAGCTCGTAGTTGTACTTGAGCTTGCAGTAATGTTTGAGCTCGCAGTATTGAATGAGCTCGAAGCTTCCAATGAACTCTGCAACTTTTTGAACTGAATTTTCCATTGCATGAATGGCCACTTCCCAAGATAAATTATTTTTGAATTTTGACTTTGCATCTTATTGTACCAGTCATGTTATTGAATATGTTAGTCAATATATGGTTGTTCATGTGAACTTTATATTTTTGAAAGTTAATATTTTCTCTATTAAAAAAGTTAGACATGAGTACATTCAAGAAATCCTTAATTTGCATGGTGGGAACAATATACTTATTACGTAAATTCAAAAATCTAAGAAATCTTTATTTTTTTCCAATTTTTTGACAGTAAAAATATCATAGAGGCTTTTGTATTAGGAGTTAAATTGCAAGTTATAAGATGGTAACTAAACTATTCAAAAGTTTTCATTGAAGTCATTAGACTGTTAAAATCGTTGCTGTACGGCTCTCTCTGTTTGCACCACCTATACCAATCGAAAGGTCTCTTTCTTTTTCTCTCGAACAACATGAATTTACAAGCCAAAATTTAAAAAGATTTCTTCTTCGATCTTTGAAACCGTCGGATTAACTGGGACCAATGGATTCTGATCTACTGTACTGATGATTGAATAATTTCAATGTTTTATGTTAGGATATATTGACGTCAATAGCTTTTCAAACAAGAATAAACTAGTTGGCTTTTGACGTTATGAATTTATACGTGACTAAGCCTCATTCCAAGTGTTTTGTTATGTTTGTTTTCTCTTGAAATATACTATTGATCTACAATAATATAAACACAAGAAAGCTATGATGGAGCACTAAGAAGTTTAGAGATTACATTTAAGTTCTTATCATTCCACTCATTGCTTGTTTTGACATTAAAATAATTTTTGTATACAAGTCAACAATTATATTATAACGGGGAAGGGAGAACGGGTTTACAAGCACAGGAACTAATCAACTTGAAATCCATAAAAATTTACCACAAAAATAAAAATCAAACACTGACCAGCATCCAATTATTTGCAATAGAGAGAATAGTCTAACAATCAAGCAATAATGAAGAAACAACACCCCCTAAAACAGCTTGGACTATGAGATCCAAAGCATGCTACATCAATGACCCTTCATTTTCCTTTCTCCCATTTGAACTTTCGCTATTTTCTTCTTTGATAATCACTAATCCATTTGTCAAGATTGAAGATTCTCAATTGATTTCTAGGGAAATCATCATGAGTTTCTTTATTTCTTTCGGATATACTGTATCTTGGACTTTTTTAAGTATGAACTAATTTTCTAAATACCTAGGGACATGAACCCTATAATAGATTATGTCGTCTGATTTTTATTTTTCGAAATAAATACTTATTTTATTATTCTCAATTATGTGTGCTTAATTCTTAGTTTAGTATTTCTAAACTATTAATCCATGTTTGATGTGCTTAAATCGGAAGTTGAATAAACCCTGTTTGCGCGTAGATCTTACGTAATTGAGTGGAGTTGCATGCAATCCTAGAAATAAGACAATATAAATCTACTGAATTAGAGTAAAATCTAATAGAAGAATCCATAACACGAGTTAATGCAATAATAGGGGTTTTAGTTAGAAAAAAAATTCAATTAATCAACTTAAAGTCAATTGCTTTTATGCTTGAAAGAAATATTTGTATAATTTAGAGATTTCAACGGATTAAGTTACTAAGTAAAGAAATTGCATAATTTAGATTGATATATAGTAACAAATGAAATCTAGGTGGATTCTTTCCTATGTTTTGTTTCGCTTCTTGGTTGTTAATTGTTTATTTTCCGATTAGTTTTTTTTTGTCATGTTCGTTAGTAATTAAATTAGTTATTTTTAGTTTTTAATCAATCACTTGAATTATTTGATTAAATAATAGAAAGACGGTAATTACTAGTACTTGTGGTCTTCGTGGGAACGATATATTTGCTCACCGTAACTATACTATTAATTGATATAGGTGCACTTGCCTTAGTAAAATTTTTAGTTAGTTCACGACGCATCAAGAGCATCAAATAACAAGGATGCAAATATGTTTCCGTGGATTTATACACAAAACCTTAAACATCTTTGCCACATGCTTTACAAGTTTTGCCTCGTTTCCCTTTCTCTTTGAGCTTGAAGTTGCTGTTTTTGAAGAATGAATGGGTGGCGATAGGCTTGGCCACCCCACAATTTTCATGAAGATGAAAGTCACAATTCTTGTTATTGCATTGATAACATGAACCAAGCCTAGTTCTTTGTGTAACACCTCCGAACCCGGCCTAGACGTTATGGCCAAATCTGGAGTTGTTACGTATAATGATTGAAAATTTGGTTTTCATGTATCTTGAAAATCGTCGCAAACTCTTAAAATCTCGGATTATTCGAAAATATATCTTATCTAAATATTTTATTGAAAACAATGTTTGTTTATATTTTCTAAACCTTATGATTTTGCAACTGAAACACTTAGAAAGTAGTTTTTTTTTTTAAACACGGTTTGTTATTTGAAGCCCATTTTTTTGCAGAAAACAATCATTGTCAATAAAATGTTTAAATAATATTATATGGAAAACGGAAAATAAATTCCAAAACTCAAAATAGTCCAAAATTTGCAAAACACTTTAAATCTCAAATTAAAAGTATTTAAAATGAACTCAAAACTTTAATAAACCGAGCTCCCGTCACACCGACTCTCCTAAGCTTGAGGATTACCTGAAAATATCCATAAAACAGAATATGAGTTTTCGAAACTCAATGTTAACAAATAACGTAACAATTAATTTATATAAGATAGATTTTACAGAAACAAAATCATATCAGAGCAGAATAGATACAGGCATGCTTTCCTACCCCCATCCGCTATACACTATCTCCGACCATCCCAACACACCATATGGGATATGAAACACCCATCCTACCTTACACACCACTTAGTATCATTAAGACACTTTTCAGAATATTTACAGCTGTGCTACCAGTATAATAGGCGAGATATCGCCTCTCATAAAAACACTTCCTTCACATAATATAACTCGTCCCCAATGTAGATATAATCATAACAAAAATCATGCATGCTATAGTTATACACGCATGCCATAACAGATAGCCTATTACAAGATTAACTTATCATATGTTATCACAAATACACATACATATAATAGAAGTATACTAATAAATGATCATATTCTATGTTTTATAGATTATTTGATCACATATCGATCCCACAGAAGACCCCCTAATCGTCATATTCTTTTCTCTTCCTTTTTTATTGAGTGTTCAATTACAACCCAAACTCCACAAGCTGAACATCCCACGAAATCATTAACAAAAACAAAATAACCCCACTTGCCTCCACAAAAATTTGAACCAAAAACCTCTAACACATAAACAAGGCCCTTAACCATTGAAGCTGGTATTTATCACATAACAAAATTTCACAAATTACAAATAAAAACTTTGGAGCATTACACTTTGCATCTGTGGCACTGATATAGTGTTCTGGAATAGCTTAGCTCAAGCTTGACCAACCGCGAAGCCAAAAAAAGAATTTAGAGGGGTTGAAATGAAATTTTAATTTTTAACGGTCTATATCTTTATAACTTTTAAAAGATTAAATAATATTTTTATAATTTTAGAGGGGACAAAGTGCAAATTTATCTTTACTAATATAAAATTTTAAAATTTTTTAAAGGGCCTAAATAGCAATTTTTCATTTTAGGGGAGTCGAGGCCCCTCTAAGCCCCCTTTAGATTCATCTCTGAGGTTGACTCAAAATTCGGATTGAGCTAAATTAGAATTAATTTCTAAAATTAAAAATAAAGATTGAACCATAACAAACTCGTTTGACTAGACTTGTTCTAAGTTCTGAAACTATTCAAACATTAAGACACAAAAAATCAAGTCACTCAATAGCTAAGTTGCTTGAGTTTAAGCTTGACTCAATAATAATTGTGTCGAATCTGTGTTCTTTTAGCTCAAACCCGAATAGCTTACGAGCATAAATATCTCATTTACACTCTAAGCATACTCATTTCAAACATAAATTCGTATCTAATAATCACCCTAAATACACACATACATACAATCAAATATCATATATTACTAAGTTTTCGACAAAATTAGAGCATCATATGTTTGATGGCCAGTCCCAGAGAAACGAAATTTCATAAGCTTATGCTTTACTCATTGCTCCAGAAATGGCAGTTCTTCAAGGGCATTGACCCAAGAACTAGAAAGAAGCAACAAATCTGGTTATCCATCAGCTATCATATATATGACTTTGGAAATAGAAAATTATATTTTCCATTTTTGTTCCAGAAAGAAATGAAAGGGAACTTAACTTTGTTTAGACGTTGGAAATTTAAAGAACAATAGTGAATGGTGGCTCCACAATTGGGACCCTACTCAGAGGTATCCTTCATTTTTTTTTCTACATGAAATTAATGTGAAGTGTAGAAAGTGGTGGCAAATTGCACCAATTAGTTGCTTAACAAACGTTCAGCATTGAATAACCATAATTTCCTATGGATAAATCCATTTCTAACGTTTGATGTATATCGTCTAGCTTATTCAATGGGGCAATGGCTTTCTTTATGGGGGATTCATCCAAAAATCACCCCAAAGAACCTTGTTACCAAAATTAAAATAGATTTAAGGATAGAGGGATCTATTTACAATGCAACCGTATAAAAACACCCTTTCTTATATTTTTATATGATTTTAAAGATTAAATTCAAAAATTAGGGAAGTAAACTGAATTATAAATTTTTGAGTGATGATAATATAATTTTATCATCTATTAATTTATGGTTATATTATTTTTTTAAGGGACTTAATAGAATTTTTTTCATTTTAAGGGGTAAAGTGCAATTTAACTATATATTAATTTGTAATTTAACTATATATTTTTATATGATTTATAATTTTATCATTGGGGACTTTATAGAATACTCCCTCTTAAATTTGCCCCTGCCAACTTATGCATGTAAGTAATTTTTGAAGGACTTAAAAGAATTGGTATGCATGTAAATGGATCTATCCCTCAAATATAAAACTGCACAGCTTAGTCGTTGAAGAGTTAAATCTCACCTCTGATGCCAGTACAGATTATGACACTGACTAAAAAAGCATAAAGTAGTCTGTTTTATATGAATAATTATCTTTCACTTTGTAAAAGCAGATTCCCTCTTATCTGCTCGTTTAGCTTTTATCCCCTATATAAGGGACTTAAGTTCTCAGTTGTAAAAAGGAGTTTGGTAGAAATAAAAAAATATCAGTGTCTTTTGAAAATCATGTCTTTCTAAACCTCTCTATTTCTCTTCCTCTCTGATAAGGGAATATCAATGAAAAAAAATCTCCCGTGAGTTTAGAAGTATGCTCTGTGATTGCCATTCAATGGATCCTGCACATCAGAAACTAAGCTTAGACAGGGATGCTAAATCCAAGTGAGTTTGGAGAAGTATTCTGGGTTAATGGTATTAACAGCTAAAAGGCAGTGTCTATTGAACGGCGAAAAGAGGAAAATGGCCTAAGTTTTGGCATAGCATACCTGCTGTTATGATCCATTACATTCACAATCCTGATGTTGATTGATGTCAGCTGAAAAAAAACATAGTATGGTAGTATGACTTAGTTGTGACAAAAAATATTGACCATAAAAACCAACCCCAAGTAGACGCCTTCAACTAAAGCAGGCACATAGAAAAGTAGCCACATGACAATAGATAGAATACGATAATTGTCGAAACCACCTTTTTAGAAAAACAAAAATTTAGTTGTCGACTTTAAAAACGAAAATTGGAGTCGTCACCGATCTTTTATTGAGGTGTGATCGGATCACCTTGAAAACAATTTTAGGTCTACGAATTTTGAAAAAATAGGTTCGGGAGTCGGTTACGCATGAGAAAGGGTTAGCACCCTCGTAACGCCCAAAATTGGTACCGAATCGATTGTTTGATGTCTTAGTGTTGAAAATTCGAAAAGATTTTAAAATACAATCCTTTTAACTTGAATAAATTGAATTAAATGATAAGACACTCTTATTTCAAAGAAATAAAATGTCACACCCAGTTAAGTTAGGATGCAACATTCTTAATCTTCAAAATTAAGTTTATCTTTTGACTTTTTTAAAACCTATGCATTTTGAGAAGGATATCTGATTATTTGGGTCAAATGAAAAATCAAAACCCAGTAAGTTAGGGTTCAATTTCACAAAAATTCCTAAATATCGAAAATATTGCCTTTATTTTTATTTAAAAAAATTCTCGTCTCGAGAAAACAACATGTCATGTCCAATGCGTTAGGACACGACGTATCGAATTCCCGAGATAACCTTTAATTTTGGAGTTTCTATGTTTAAATTGAAGAAGGGATATTCGGTTATTTAAATTCAACAAGGAGTGTAGCGACCTAGAATTTTGGGCATGAGCGCTAGACGAAGTAACTATTGAAAGTTTGAAAACAGAATCTCGATTTTATTTGAAAAAGGAGTCGCCACCGATCTTTTTTCTAGGTGTGATCGAACACCTAATAAATTCTCTTTTTTAAAAGAAAAATTTATTTTTAAACTTTCCTAAAAAGAGGTAATTTTAGGTCTGCGTGAAAATCCAGAGAAAATTAGAGGTCGGGAGTCGGTTAGCGCAAGGAAGGTATTAGCACCCTCGCGACGCCCAAAATTGGTATCTCGTTAAACGCATGTTGTTTTAATTTTCAAAATGCAAGTTCAATTTAATATTTAATCGTAATCCGATTGAAATATGGAATTTTTTTTAAAACACGAGAATTTTGAAGCACAATTTTTTTTTTGTTTTTTAAAAAACGAAATTTTAGAACACGAAAATTTTAGAAACACGAATTTTTTTTTAAAACACGACAATTTTTGAAACACGAGAATTTTTCAAAACACAATTTTAAAAAAAAACATGACAATTTGTGAAACATTAGTCATTGAAAACACGGAAATTTGTGAAAAAACGAAATTTTTTGAAACACAGAAATTTTTAGAAAACACGAAAATTTTGAATCACCGGAATTTTTGAAAACACGAAGATTTTTGAAACATCGAAATTTTTGAAAACACGTGAATTTTTGAAACACAAATTTTTTTTGAAAATACGAAAATTTTTGAAAACACAGAAATTTTTAAAACAAGGGAATTTTTGAAACACTGAAATTTTTGAAAACACGAGAATTTTTTAAAACACAAAAATTTTTTAAACACGGGAATTTTTTTTTTTACACAAACTTTTCGATTTTTTTATTAAGCAAGTATCGTATTTAACACGAACCAATGATATTCACTCAACATAGCAATGAAATCAACAAATTAGTGTCAAATCGATTCGTTGCCTTATTTTTGAAAACACGACTATTTTTTGAAGACACGAAAAATTTTGAAAGATAGAAATTTTTTGAAATCATGAGATTTTTTTGAATATTTTCAATTTTTAAAAGGGCGTATCGATTTTAACGCGAACCGGTGATATTCACCCAACATAGCGATGAAATCAACGAGTTTATGTTAAATCGATTCGTTGCCTTATTTATTAAAAGTATTTAAAATAAAATAAAATTAAAATTGAATTGAATTAAAAAATATAAATATAAATACAAAAATATAAAAATGCACAAAATACTAATAATATTAAAACGAAAAAAATACGAACATTAAATTAAAATTAAAAAACGAAATTACCGAAAAGATCTCGAAACACGAATTTCGTCGAACGGGTCCCACAAATTGAACCTTTTTTTTCCTTTTTCCTTTTTTTCTTTTTTCTCTTTTTTTCTTCCCTTTTTTTCTTCTCTTTTTTTTTCTGGCCTGCTTCTTTTGGGCCTGCTGGGCTAGTGCGTACGGGCCGGGCCCGCTGGTACTGCTGGTGGGTCTGGGGCCTGCTGGGCTGCTGCGCAAATGGGCCTGCTGGGCTGCCCAAAAAAGACCTGATTTCTTTTTTGTTTTGTTTTGTTTTTTTTGGGGGGGCTTTGCCTTTTTTTTTTAGGGCCTGAAGCTGTCGAGTCGGGTCGTCAGTCGGGTCGGCCGGTACGGGTCGGGTCGGTTTGACCCGACTGTTGAAAAAATATTATTTTTTTTAATTTTTTCCTCCTTTTTCTTTCTTCTTCTTCTTCTTTCTTCTTTCTCTCTTTTTCTTCTTTTTTCTTTCTTACTTTCTTTCTTCCTCCCCGATCAGCCCCCCCGCCGATTTCTCTGCTGCTGCCGGTGCTTCCTCCGCCTGCAGTGCATCGGCCGACGACGGCGACGTGCGGTGGAGCTCTCCTTTTCTCCCTCTTTTCTTCTTTGCTTGCTCCTTTTTTTTTTTCGTGGGTATTTTTCTTTGATGATTTTTTTTTGCTTGATTTGCTTTCTTTGGTGGTAGTAGATGGGAGTATAACGATGGTGGCGGTTTGACGACGCACGGTGGTGATGAGGCTGCTGTTTTTGCTTGATTTTTCTCTCAAAAATTTTGTTGTTTTTTTCTTTTTGC
This sequence comes from Gossypium raimondii, assembly GCF_025698545.1. NCBI lineage: Eukaryota > Viridiplantae > Streptophyta > Magnoliopsida > Malvales > Malvaceae > Gossypium > Gossypium raimondii. The sequence continues at coordinate 58,606,699 of NC_068574.1, forward strand.
TTCCTTGCCTGGCTCCTTTTTTGGGGGGTTTAAAACCCCTTTTTAACTGATTTTTCTTCTTCTTTTTTGCAGGTTGCAGGTGGCTAGGGAGAGGTAGGCCGGCCGCCGCCGTTGCAGGCGCAAGTTGGGCTGATTGCTGCCACAGGGACCAAATCGTAAATGCAGCAAAATTTTTGGGGCAAAAGTGTAATTTTATAAAGTTTAGAGGTTAAAATATAATTTGGAGAACATTTAGGGGTCAAAATGTAATTTAAAAAAGTTTAGGGGTTGAAGTATAATTTTGAGAAAGTTTAGGGGTCAAAATGAAATTTTAGAAAAGTTTAGGGGTCAAATGCAAAAAAATTAAAAAATTTTTTTTTTTAAAAAACGAAAGTTATTCCTGGACAAAATTCAGTGATTACAAGGAGGATTGAAGCCCAGTAAGTTAGGGCACAATCCTCTCGAGAATCTTAGATACCAAGTATTTTGAACATTTATGTGCAAAACGATTTCGATATTTTTCTAAACAAATGTAATGCGATTGAATGGTAGTGCATAATTCAAAATGATAATTCATAAATTACGATACATGCTAGTGAACGATAAATCATCAAATAATATAAACAAGCAATGGATAAATTCAAACAAGAATAGCAACAATAATCTCGATCAGACAACATTCAAAAATTAAATGAATTACTAATCAATTTTTTAAAGATATACTAAAAAATTATAAAATATAAGTACCAAAAGTTTTAAAATAAACAATATACATGAGTTTGAGAATTGATTCAAAATATATATATTTTTTAAAATAAACACTACATAAATCAATAGTATTGTATAGGAAATATATAATGTACAAAGTACTATATACATATTAATTTAGATAAGTGGTATATGCAAAATTAAAAAATTAATAATAATATATACATATAATAAGATACGTAAAAAGTAAAAAATATGTAAAGTAAGTTTCCTAAGGAAATAAATTATATAGGTATATATATATATAAAGTAGTGTCATATAAAATATTTTCATTTAGAAATATAAAGGTACATAAAGAGTGAAAATAAAAAAAATATTATAAAATAAAGATATCAAGAAAATAAACAAATCATATCAATTTTACATAAAATATATATAAGTAACGAAAAATTCCAAAACAATAATACATAATAAAACTAAAATAAAAATACTTAGCAACTCTATAAAACTGATTATAATGCATTATAACTTAAAAGAAACTAATACACAAGGAGATAATTTAAAAAAAAAAAACTAATATATGATAAAATAATATATATATGAAAAGGGTAAACGAAAATATATATATGAAATGCGCATTTAACTAAAGCTGGCCCATGGAAATCATAACCACATGACAGTAGATACAATACGATAATATCATCATTCTAAAACTACATATTGCACTCTGGTTCTTCATGATGAGCCACGCACCCTCATTTACAAATCCATCTTATCAATTACCAACTTGTTTTATGTTGATGGAGCCATCAAAAAAACATTTTCAAGCGTCTAGCTCTTTCTTCCTTTTGACTCTTCTCTCATTCTTCAACTTGCAGGGTCTTAACTTGCTTAGTTTAGCAACAGCAAGTCCTGTAGTTAGAGGAAATGACACTGATCGACAAGCTTTACTCCAGTTCAAAGCCAAGATAACTGGTGATCAACTCAACATTATGGAGTCCTGGAATAGCTCCATTCACTTCTGTCAATGGATCGGTGTTACATGCGGTCGCAAGCATCGAAGAGTCACCAAGCTGAAACTTCGAATCCTCAAACTCTCTGGATCATTGTCACCCTACATTGGGAACTTGAGCTTCCTCAGGGAGTTGGATCTTGCAGGCAACAGCTTCTACAACCAAATTCCTCAAGAAATCGGTGGTTTAAGAAGACTGGAAGTTTTATACCTCGTCAATAACTCCATCAGTGGTGAAATTCCTTCTAATTTATCTGCTTGTTCTAAGCTTATATTAGTTGATATGACAAACAACCAGCTAACGGGAGAAATTCCATCTTTGCTGGGTCTCTTGTCAAACCTGAAAGTATTGGGTTTTAACCACAATCGTTTGATTGGGAGTATCCCACTTTCGTTGGGGAACTTGTCATCCTTGGTGAAATTTGGTTTGCAGAATAATGCATTGAGTGGGATTATACCTGAAGCTTTTGGACAACTGAGAAATCTTTCATTTTTCACCATATTCGGAAATGCGATTTCTGGTATTGTTCCTGTCGCAATGTTCAATCTCTCCAATATTAGAGGCTTTGATATTGGTACAAACAAGATTCAAGGTACTCTTCTTTCTGATTTTGAAATCAATATGCCTCATCTTGAGTACTTTTCTGTAGGGGAAAACCAAATCTCGGGACAAATTCCAATTTCAATATTCAATGCCACATATCTTAATGTACTTGAACTTAATGGAAACAGGTTCAATGGAAATGTGCCTTCATTAGAAAAGCTAGATAAACTGTCTAACCTTGAACTAAGCCAAAATTATTTGGGACATGGGAGAGAAGGTGACTTGCACTTTCTCTGCAGTTTAGTCAATAATACCAGTCTAGAATTTTTATTTATAAGTGATAATAATTTTGGAGGGGAATTTCCTGAATGCATTAGTAATTTTTCTAAAACTCTTTTACAATTAGGAATATATGATAACAAAATATCGGGAAGAATCTCGGAGGGGATTGGAAATCTCATCAATTTGGAGCTGCTTGTGGTATTCAAAAATCAATTATCAGGTCCCATTCCCTTTAATATTGGGAGGCTTCAAAAGCTAAAATTATTTTTAGCTTATATGAATATTCTCTCCAGGACTATTCCCCACTCTATTGGAAATTTAACAGAGTTAATCAAACTTGATTTAAATTTTAACAATCTTCAGGGCAGCATTCCTTCAGGTCTAGGTAATTGCAAAAAATTGCTTCAAATGGATCTTTCTAGTAACAATCTTAGTGGACCAATACCCCCTGAAGTACTAGGACTTCCATCCTTGTCCATTGTACTAAATTTATCGTCAAACTATTTGACTGGTAAACTTTCTGTTGAAGTAGAAACACTAAAAAGTCTAGGTGAATTGGATGTTTCTCAAAATAGATTATCTGGTTTGCTTCCAGAAAACCTAGGTAGTTGTGTAAGTCTAGAGAAGTTGTTCTTGGAAGGAAATTTTTTTGAAGGACCAATTCCATCATCTTTGAGTTCATTGAGAGGTCTTGAGGCATTGGATTTATCTGACAATAATCTTTCTGGTGGAATTCCAAAATTTCTTGTGCTATTTGGGGCATTAAAGTATCTAAATCTCTCTTTCAATGATTTTGAGGGAGTAGTACCAAGTGAAGGAGTATTTAAGAATGCAAGTGCTACATTTGTTGAGGGAAATAGTAAGCTTTGTGGAGGCATCCCTGAGTTACATTTGTCAAGATGTAACTCCAAAACATCAGCAAACACATCCCTTAAATTGAAGATCACAATAATTGTTGTGATTTTAGGAGTGACTTTAGTATTCTCTATTTTCCTCATCATCTGGTTTAGAAAGAAAACAGAGCAGAAGCCAACGACAACTCATGTAGAAAATTCTCTTTTACAGTTATCATACCAAAGCATCCTAAGGGCTACTAACGGATTCTCCCCTCAGAATTTGGTTGGTTTGGGAAGTTTCGGATCTGTATACAAGGGAATTCTTGAAGCGAATGGAGCAGTTATTGCAGTAAAGGTGTTTAATCTTCTGAATCATAGAGCTTCCAGGAGTTTCTTGGTTGAATGCGAGGCTTTGAAGAACATTCGACATCGTAATCTTGTCAAGGTATTAACAGCCATTTCAGGTATCGATTATAAAGGCAATGATTTTAAAGCCTTGGTTTATGAGTTCATGGAAAATGGAAGCTTGGAGGATTGGCTACATCCATCTGTTGGCATGAATAAATCAGAGACGATGAGAAACCTAAACTTCTTTCAAAGACTTAATGTGGCCATAGATGTTGCTCATGCACTTGAATATCTGCACCATCGTTGTGAGACCCCAATCATTCATTGTGACCTCAAGCCAAGCAATGTTTTACTCGATGGGGAAATGGTTGGTCATATAAGTGACTTCGGCTTAGCAAAAATCCTTTCTCGAGAATGGCCAAACTATTCTACTAACGGATCAAGCTCCCTTGGAGTAAGAGGAACAATCGGCTATGCTCCACTTGGTATGTTCACTTTTTTCATTTCTTTCATTATTTAAAAGAAAAAAAAAATCTAAGAGCAGTCTTGTTGTATATTTAGAGGTTATCCACTACAATTATTTATATGTATTTTGTGACGAATTAATTATAGAATATGGCATGGGAAGCGAGTTGTCAACCAATGGCGATGTGTATAGCTATGGCATCCTCTTGTTAGAGATGTTAACAGGGAAAAGGCCAACGAATGAAAGGTTCAAAGAAGGTTTAAGTCTTCATAACTTTGTGAAAGCAGCTTTGCCCGATCGAGTGGTTGAAATTATAGATCCCATTCTTCTTCAAGAAAGTGTCAGAGGAGGAACAGCGGCGGACATCATTCTTAATGAAAACAACTTGGGAAATGACATACATCTTCAGTGCTTGAATTCAATATTCGAAATAGGACTTACTTGTTCTACCGAATCACCGAGTGAGAGGATGGACATGAGTAATGTTATTACCAAGCTTTGTTCGATTAGAGACAAGCTTCTTCATCCAACTCGGTTACGTCGTAGTGTTTGAACTTTGTATGCTACTCAATCAGCAGGTAATAATATCTTAATAAAATACTCATTTGTTTTATTAATTAAGCTTTTTTTGATAAAGTGGAAAGATGGAAAGTATATTTTTTTTCATAGGTCTGTTCGGTGTAAACATTTAAAAAGTGAATAATTTTAAATTAACAAATACATCTCTGTCAATTTTTTTTACCAATTACACTTTTTTTTTTCTCTTTTCCACTCAAAGCCCACCACATTCCTACTATGTGCTTAAATAAATCCTTGTTTCTTTAGTTGCAGGCATCTAAGGTGTTGTGTGGATCAACATCAAAGCGGCTCAAGTCCGACAACTTGCTTGATGTTCTCCAAGAAAATAGAAGAAAAATGGAGTTCTTTTTCCTGTTTTCTACCAATAATTTTCAGTGTAATTTGTATAATACTTCGTTTTTGTCTTTGCATCATAAGCTACTAGATTGATTTTTACTTTGCGTCTTATTGTGTCAGTCATGGCATTGAATACGTTAGTCAATCGCTATTCATGGGAACTTTATATTTCTGAAATTGATAATCTTTTCTATATTAAAATATTAGAATGGAATACATTCAAGAAATTTTTAATTTGTATTTTGTCTATTTTACTCAAAAAATGAGTAAATTAGTCTTTATATATTATAATAAACTAGTCTTTTTATTAAAAAAATTATTCATTTTTATTGTTAAAAACTGATTTTTATGTGTTGAAATTATTTGATTATTCTATCGTCCTTTAATTTAATATATAGAGATTAATTTACTCAATATTTTAAGACATTACAATGCTTTCTTTCCAGCAACCGGAATTTGTCGCAGTCTTTCAGCATCAACAAAACTAGATTTCCTAGTAATAATTTCCATCTTCTAAGTTGGGATACGTTGACATATTTTCAGTTAGCTTCTGATTTTCAGAATTTATATATGATTAACCCTCGTTCCAAATGTCATGTTATGTCAGTTCTCTCTTGAAATATACTATTGTCTACAATAATCTAAAGAAAGCTATTATGGTTTCACTTGAACTAAAAAGCTATGATGTTCGGATCCCACGGTCAACGTGATTATACTTTTTTTTCTTATCTCTCCAGTACTTTTCCTAATTAATTTTAACTTTTCTCATCTATAAAATCCAACTAAAACTCTATCATATTTCGACAATTTTAATTAAAATAAAATATAAACCCAATTAAAAGCTTACGATATTGTTAGATAATTTTAGTTAAAATAATCAAAATACTTTCATTATAATCAAATTACTATATCATGAGTTATAATATAAATGAATCTTTTCATTGTCTTAATTTAATCTCAATTCTAATCTATTTAATTTTTTTCAAGTGTATTATTATTTCTTTTAGACCAAAATTTATTAATTTTATTCATTTGGTAAATTTAGGATTTTTTTATTTGTGAGGAGCAAGATTTATTAATTTTATTGTTAGGTCAATTTAGGTTACCATATTTTTTAAATTTTAATTTGTTCCTTCTGAAGAAAATAAATTTTCCTTTTATTATTGTTTTACTATTCGTTCCGTTTCCTCTTCCTTTTTATTTCTTTGTCTTTTTACAATTTTAAAAAAATTAAATTAATAAATAAACAGTAAATGAAAACAAACTTTCTTAAATAAATAAAATCATTATCTTCAATCAATAATTTTGTGTTGATGAATTTAGATCCACCTATGTTACGGGTGTTTGTGATCAAGAACTTATATATGGATATGGTATGGTGTTATTCATTGTTACTTAAACTCATTCCAGTCTAATATATGAACCCTCAATTTTGTGTAAACTCGATTACTTTTGTAAATATTTAACTCAAACCTTTTAAATCTTTGATAACATATTTATATGTAAAGAGTTTTAGATTCTCGTATATTATTTTTTATTTTTAAATATTTTATTTGTTTATATGCTTTTTGTTAAAATTTTAAACTTAAATAACATATTTTTAATACTTACATTGTAATATTATATACATTATAATTGATATAATTTTATGTGATAAAATTGCATAATATATAATATAATACAACATTTAACATGGACCAACTTTTAATATTGAAGGTGAAGGCAGATATACATTTTAAACTCGATTAAGTTTTTCTCCAAAGACAATTTTTGAACATAATATTTTTAATTGCAGTTTGAAATTTTAAGAAAGTGCTAATATAAGTTTTTTTATTAGCTTGATAATAAATTTAACATTTTAATATTTATAAATTCTATCAATCTAATTCTAAATATAAAAAATAATTTTCAATATTTATTATTTTAATTTAAATTCTAACAAAAAAATACAATCAGAGAGATAATGGCACTGTCATGTCATTACACATTTAACAAATAGTCAACAAACAGCCATCTTTTTAACCCATCTTTATTAACTCGTTTACTAGTTAAATAATCGGTTCATAGAAATATAACATTGAGTATAAATAATATGATTCATTAACTCGACTCAATTTGATTCGAAATTTTTTTACTCGATTCGTTTCAGTTTAAAAAAAATTTAAATTAAATTCAATTGCTAAATTAAAATTTATCAACTCGACTAACTCAAAATTTATTAACTCAATTCGACTCAACCGAATACTTATCATTAATGCCAAATGTCCATGTCCTTAATTCTTTGCACCTCTGTCAAGGAATAAGATTTCACTAATTTTGTTCGCAATTTTCGAGTTCCATGGTCACTCTCCATGTTTAAGATTTTTGCTCTTTTTTTTTTAAATATATTGCTTGTTTTGGGTAAATTATTTTTATATTTAAATCAATTATCATGTTAGAATATTATTTTTTTAAATCGATTGTTTATATCTCTAAATTGAGCGTCATGCTAAAATACTATTTCTTTTGAACCGATTGCTATGATGAAATATTGTTGGAATCTTGCTTTTATATATTTAAATCAATTATTATGTAGCGAGGTTTAATTTTAGCTTGGCCCGTAAAATTAACATTCGAGTTGATAAATTTGATTTCAATAACATCAGGTAAGATATAAAATCTATATTTATACTTTATATTAAGTGACTAATTGAGTTAATTTCATCTATATCTTAACTCAATTAAAAATTATCAAATACCCAATTTAATTGAGAAATTATAAAATATTAAATTATTTAGAAAATAACAAATATATTACAATGATTATTTTATTTTTTATATGTTCAAATGAAAATAAATTTTTAATATCTTTTAACTTTATAACTTCAATCAAGCTTTTATATAAATATATGGTAATTAGATATTTTATTATTTATTTACGCCATAATCTTATTTTATATTAAAAATTCTCAACTTTCGAGAGAAGCTTTTCTAAAATTTCGTTTAAAATTTGCCGACCGACTCTCTCCTCCCACATCCTCGCCGCCGACCAAGCCTCTCCTCCTCTTCCTCCGCCTCCAGGCCCTGACCCAAGGCTTCTCTTGCCTTGAAGTTTCCGAAAGTCCAGGAAATTAAATAAGGTAATTTTAAAAGCCCTAAGCTTGAAGGTTGATTTCTACTTGAGACATTAGATTTTCAGTTATCTGATCTCTGCTATATTTTATTTTTGTGTGTTTCCATTCAACTGTTTGTTTCTCGGTCTCATCTCATAATCTCTCTCTGTTAGCTTTGTTGAGAAGGCGAATTTTTTTAAAGCTATCGAGTTAAGAGGAAATTCGATCTTTTTTCCCTCATTGATTTTCTGGTTTAATTGTAGTTTATGATTGATTTAATTTTTGTTCAATTGTAATGCCTGCTTAATCGTCATTGTTTTTTTTCGTCAATTGTGATTTCTGCTTAATTAAATTTTCCAGACCCTAGCTAGGGTTTTCGATTTGTTCGCGAATGGGAAAAAATGATTTCTTAACCCCCAAAGCAATCGCCAATAGAATCAAAGCTAAAGGTCTCCAGAAGCTGAGATGGTACTGTCAAATGTGCCAAAAGCAATGCCGAGACGAAAACGGATTCAAATGCCATTGCATGAGCGAATCTCACCAACGTCAAATGCAGATCTTTGGGCAAAACCCTGACCGGGTCGTATCTGGGTACTCTGAAGAGTTTGAACGGAACTTCCTTGACCTTATGAAACGGAGCCACCGGTTCAGTCGGGTCGCTGCCACTGTTGTCTACAATGAGTTTATTAATGACCGACATCATGTTCATATGAATTCGACCCAATGGGCTACATTAACTGAGTTCGTTAAGTATTTGGGAAGGACCGGGAAATGTAAGGTTGATGAGACACCCAAAGGTTGGTTTATTACTTATATTGATAGAGATTCAGAGACACTTTTTAAGGAGAAAATGAAGAATAAAAGGATTAAATTGGATATGGTAGAGGAAGAGAAACACGAAAGGGAAATTCAGAAGCAAATTGAGAAAGCTGAGCAGTTAAAAAACCCTTCGGAAGCTGAGGAGGACGAGAAAAAAGCTGTAATCAAAGAGGTGAATTTAGAGAATGGAATGAAAATAGGGTTTTCTTTAGGCGGAGGAAGTGTTGTGAAAGGTGAGAAAGGGGAGAGTTCGAGTACTGCTCGGTTGGTTTTCGAAGATGAAGAGAACGAGAAGATGAAGGCAAAGGGGAGGATTGAGAGGAAAGAAAATAGTGGGAGAAAAAATGCTTTGGAAGAGTTGATGAGGGAAGAAGAGAAAGCAAAGGAGAGGAGTAATAGGAAAGACTATTGGCTTTGTGAGGGGATCATTGTGAAGGTGATGAGTAAGGCATTGGCACAAAAGGGGTACTATAAGCAGAAAGGAGTTGTGAGGAAAGTTATCGATAGATATGTAGGTGAGATTGAAATGCTTGAGAGTAAGCACGTGTTACGAGTTGACCAAGAAGAGCTCGAAACTGTTATTCCACAAATTGGGGGTATGGTAAGGATAGTAAACGGAGCGTATCGTGGATCAAGTGCAAGATTGTTAGGTGTGGATACAGAGAAGTTTTGTGCAAAGGTGCAGATAGAAAAGGGTGTATATGACGGCAGAGTGCTTAAGGCTATCGAGTATGAGGATATTTGCAAAGTTGCTTAATGAGTTATGCCTGGAATTCTGGCTTATAGTGATGGAATTTAATGTTCATGCTCTTTGTCAGCTGTTCGTTGGAAAAAACTCCATAGTTTTGCAATGCATGGTTCTTGTTTGGTAATGTATCCTTTGCTTGATAAATGCTAATGGTCCTTGTTGAAACTTTATATCAGTTACCTGGAAAACTTTCAGCATTCTACCTCTACATTTGTTACACCTTGTGATGCCTTATTGTTTTGTAGCTTGTGAATTTGATAATATTTGCCTCCAAGTTAATGTCAATTCTGTGGAATGATTGTTGTGTGATAAGGTGGTAGTCGACCTTATGAAATGTGATCTAGGTTCCCATTGATAACAAAGCCCATTTCCAACTGAAATAGCTAGACTTCTGCCTATAGCAAAACTTGTTTCTGCTAGAAATTTTGTTTCATGCAGTTTTATTAGTGTTACAATGCTTAGTGGCCTTAAGCATCTGGTACATATACTGTTATAATTAGGATTTAAAAGCTGATGCTAGTGTCTATCAAAGCTTGTTAATTAGGTTGAAATTAGTATGTCAAGGCATTCCCAGTTCTGTTTATATACATGCGCCCTTGATTGGATTTTGCATGGACTTGTTCACCGCCTAGATCAGATTGTGATCCGATCTGTTTTATATCCTCTTATTCAAGCTCGGGTCCGAGTTCAATGATTCGTTTTAGTACTAATAGTCTCCAAAACTTGTATATGCAAGGTGGCTTTTTCACTAAAATGCTTTGAACATCCACTGTGGATATTAGTCAGGTGGCTAAACAAAGGCTTTCTTGATCAGCTGTTTTTGATGTTTTATCCCTACAAAGTTGTGGGCAGGCCTAAAGTTTATATTAGTCAAGTTTTAAAAAGTATAAAATGGGTTAATATTAAGGGTGTGCATCCAATCAGTTCGGTTCGTTTTTTTATTTATTTTTAGCTTCTTTTTTTTTTTAGTTGGAAACTTTTTTCCAGTTCAGGTACTTGTAATTTTATTTCCTTCAATTTTTTACATAATTGTCTTCTTTCTTTCATTTAATATATGGTATTGCTTTTAGGTTTATTTTTATTTCAAATTTATTATAAAAATATAAAAATTAAATCAAACAATTTTAATGAACTCAAAAATATTTCCATGTCTTCAACTATTCTAAATAGGTATATATCAATTTGGGTTTTCTATATATTAAATAATAAAATGAAAATCATAAAAAATTGAAATTGTCAATTTTAGATTTTTAATATTAATGAGTTTAAGAGTTTTAAGAGTATTAAGTTTTAATGAGTAATTAGATTTAAGATTCAAATTTGAGTTTGAGTATGTAAATAGGTTATGAGTTTTTGGCTTTATAGGTTATGGTTTATTCGGTTTAAAATGTCGAAATTGAAAAGTAATTAAATAAACTAATTAAATTGAATATAAAAATTGACTAAATCAAAAAAACTGAATAAATCAAAAAAATTAAGTAGTTTTAATTCAGCTCATTTCAATTTAATTTTTTTACACATTTTTAATTAATATCATATTTAAGTTTGATCTAATTCGAATTTAACATTTAGTCGATAAACACTCCTGGTTTAAATTATTTCGGGATCCTAATGACATGATGGGGCAGCCGCCTCTACTTGGGAAAGGGTGGAGGGTTGAACCCCCACCCCTTACCAGTCCACACTTGGGTTGTCAAAAACAAAAACAGAAGGGTGAGTGGTGAATCGGCCATAGACCTTGAATGAATTGATGGGTGAATAACTTGTTAATTAGTTGGGATCTCTTTATTTTAGTAGTGGATCAACCTCCACCTACTCTCATCAATAAATGGATTTAAATTTAAATCCCATCTAATAAATATTATTAATCAAATCTTACCTCAAGAATGCATAACATCATATTCTTGTATGCCGTAGTTCTTGGGTTGGAATTTCACGGGCAACTCACTCCTTTCACCTCAATTTAACTCCCAAATTAATATTATTGTTGAAAAATTCATGACTGTTTTTTTGGAAGAAGTTTGTGAAAGGTGATTGTTGGAAATTGATGAATTCCAAAAACTCGAATATTGGTATGTCTCGTTGAATTACCAAAAAAACTGAAGAGCTCGGGTTTAAACTTGTACTTTAAATGAGGCATAAGTGTCAGTTTAATACTACTTAGGCTAGCTCATCGACAAATGCCTTATATTATATAGTATGGGTCCGATCCTGACTACTTGCTATGCAAATGGTTTACATATTAAGACATTCGATGAGGCACTCAAATTTTGTCTTCAAACACTCAAGTTTTCAAGAAAATTAAAAGACAAAACTCTCGAAACTAAACCTGTTGAGGAGCCTATCAACCTTGAGTGAACTAAACTTCGCAATCCTCTCAAAGTAAAAAAAAAAAAAATTCCTTAATAAATGTAATTATTTTTTTAAAATATTAATATCTTTATACTACATTTAAATGATTAATTATTAATTTAATTAAATCAATTCAAATTATAAAAATCACATTTAGAACTCTGCCTATGAAATAAGCTTTTTTTTGTTGGATATAATCATAGGTCTCTTTTTCGTGTTATAGACTATTTTTAGTATACTCATAAGTGTTTTTATCCATTCTACGATTTAAACTTAACCCTATTCAAATTAGGTAATATTCAAGTAAAATTCTTTTAAATTGACTTTAAAATTTGAACTTAATTTAAATGTTTGAAGAAAAGAACCAATTTATGGTTCATCCATCCACTTATTGACAATGATATCTAAATCGAACTGGTTGGATTGATAATCAATAAAGCAGAAAAAAGGCATTAGACAAATTCAACTAGCTGGATCAAAATTTTTTTATAAATTTTTTAATAAATTATTTAATTAGTTAAATGGATTAAATTAATTAATAATCTAATCAATTCCAACACCATTATAATTCTAAAAACCTAAAACAAAATTGAAAATAAAACACACATCATCACCGTTAAAACCATGAACCACTACCAAAATGGTCCCCTTGAATCAATCAAGTCGGCCATTAAAGTTAGCGGTGTGGATCATCGGCCTAGATAAGTTAGCTCTCCTACCCCAACCATACGCCTTTAATATTATATATATAATCATATATACAATACACTCTATCCTATTTCCATCACATGCCCCATTCCATAAACTGTCACCACCTTCGCATACTTTCCTTTCAAAGTTCTAATCTTCGAGATCTCCGAAGATCCAAAGATCCAACTCTCCCAAACCTTAAAAAGCTTCAAAGGGTTTCTCCCTTTAGCCATAACAAAAACTGGGTCTCATTTGTTTTGATCTAAAAAAGGATGAAGGTCACTCTAGTTTCTCGGAGTGGGAGAGAGTTCATCAAAGGTGGCCTTGAGCTTAATGACTCGGTACTGTACTTTTTTTCCATCTTTCTTACGATTTATTTGTTTTTTTTAATAGTTTGCTTTGAAAGAAAAAATGAAAAGAAAGGAAAATTTATTGTTTTTTTCTTTTCTAAAAAATTGTTTTGCAGGCTACTGTGGCTGATCTGCAGGAAGCAATTCACAAGAGAAGTAAGTGATTTTCTTTTAGTAGTAAAAAAATTAGCTTAATTACTTGCTATGTTTGTTAATTAAGTTTTTCTTAATAAACTAGGAGGAAATATTCAAATAGTCTCTTCTCTTTAACTCTGTATTGGTAGGGAATAATTGCTTGTTTCTGGGAACTTCCTGTACTTTTTGCTTGTGTTTTTGTTTCGGGTTTTCTCTATGCTTCAAATATTTGCAAATAGAGTCAATGATATGCTCTTTTTACCCCTTTTTGTTCGATGATTGTGCTAGAGATTCATTGCTCCTTGTGTGTTTTATTTTCATATTGTATTGCATGGATCATGAATTTATGATGTTCTTATTTTGTGACTCTTGAGTGATGTAAGTAACTAAAAACATTGAATAAGGCAAATTTCGAACTAGAAATTTTATATTGGGGCCTAGGTATAATTTAAAAAAATTGGGGAAGCTAAAAGATTTGGTGTTAAAATGGACTAATTTGAAGTATTATATTTTAAGAGGGGATAGAAATACAATTAGACCATTTAACCTAGGGGGACCAAGGCCCCTGCCTTCCCCTCTAGTGATGTTACCTTTGGGATACTTGACTGATATCACCGAGGTAAACATTTTTTTGGTTCCTTAAAATGTATTCTTCTAGAGGGTCACTACATAAAGTATTGAGTAAAGAGGTTCTATGGGAATTTTTAGATTTGTCATCGGAGCTTTTGATTGCTGATGTTTTGACTTAATTCCTCAAGAGATGTGTGTTTTTTATTGCATCGGTGTAGGTTTCAATAGACGATAGTTATTTAGAGTCTTCCTAACTGAGTTCTCGTGTGTTGTACTAACAGCTAAAAAGTTCTATCCTTCAAGACAAAGACTAACACTTCCCGTGCCATCGGGATCAAGGGAGAGGCCTGTCATCCTTAACTACAAGAAGAGTCTCAAAGACTACTGCGATGGAAATGAGAACACCTTAACCATAGTGTTCAAGGACTTGGGTCCACAAGTGTCGTATCGAACACTTTTCTTCTTCGAATACTTGGGTCCTTTGATCCTCTACCCCGTCTTCTACTACTTCCCTGTATACAAGTACTTTGGATACGAAGAAAAGCGTGTCATCCACCCCGTTCAAACATATGCTTTATATTACTGGTGTTTCCACTACTTCAAACGAATCATGGAAACATTCTTCATCCACCGTTTCAGCCATGCAACGTCCCCACTATCAAACGTTTTCAGAAACTGTGCTTATTACTGGACCTTCGGTTCATACATTGCTTACTACGTCAACCACCCACTTTACACACCTGTTAGTGATCTTCAGATGAAGATCGGGTTCGGGTTTGGTATAGTTTGTCAACTTGCAAACTTCTATTGTCATATTATACTGAAGAATCTACGCAGTCCTGATGGTAGTGGAGGGTATCAAATTCCTCGTGGGTTTCTGTTCAACATTGTGACTTGCGCGAACTACACAACAGAGATTTACCAATGGTTGGGTTTCAATATCGCTACACAGACCGTTGCTGGCTATGTATTCCTTGTGGTTGCTACCTCTATCATGACGAATTGGGCCCTTGCAAAGCATCGTCGACTGAAGAAGGTATTTTTCTTTTACCTTTCAAACTACTAAATCAAATAGTTTTCGTGCATACCATCTAAGTTGCCTTCATTTTAAGCTGAAAGCTGATTGGATTGAACATATATTGGCTTTTATTTAGTTTGCCTAGCACATGCTGGGTTCGGATTTCTTTAAGTAGTTTCATTATGCTAATCAAATGCATATGCAAAGCTTTCTGTGTATAAACTTCTGTAAGTTCATATACGATACATCCGTGCTCACTTGCATACACCTCTTGTATAGAGCTCAGATCGAACATAGGCAAAGCAATTCATATCATAGCAAATTAACTGTTTGGCAATCTGCATATCATCTTGGATAAGTTCTTTAAGGCCTATGCTCGGGGCCTATACTTTAGTTTTCATTGCGGTGCATTATTCCGTCCATGGTCTATTTTTAAGTTTACCGGACCTTTTACTTCTTGTCGTTCACAGCTATTCGACGGTAAAGATGGAAGGCCGAAGTACCCCCGAAGATGGGTTATTCTTCCTCCATTCCTGTAGAACGGATCGATGAGCATCGTACTTTTCGAGATATGAACTTTACAACGTTGAAACATGGTCTCCGAGTTCATTGAAAGATCAATTCTTGTTAGAGTATGGAATTTTAGTTGGTGGTGAACCAATATAATTTACTTGACATGCGCATTAGGATGCTTTTTTGCTTATGTAAACTCATTGCTGGTTTAAACTATTGGTGTTGGTTATTGTTTCAATTAATGGTTTTTTTATGTTCTTATTTTGAATCTTGCAGTTGGGGTTTGGTTGAATTCGATTCAGTCATTTTCGAGTCGAGCAAACTAAGTCATTACCAATATCCTAGTGCTCCGTTCAATTAAATCCTGCTACTCGTTTTGAAAAATCTAAATTCCATTTTTTTGTTCTTTTTAAATTACTTGAAACTTACATTCATGTTCCAATTTTAATCGTAAAAGTGTTAATTAAAATATTAAATTTTAATAACATTAGTGTGAAAATTTGTGTGACGGTTTAAAAAGAAAATTTTAAAAATATTAAAATTCAAAAATAACAAGTAATATATATAAATTATTATGGAGTTTCCATATTTAAAATTTTAATGTTTTATTCCGTAGTTTTTATACAAAATAATTTGATTATTTTTAAAAAGAAATTATTTTATTAACTCTTTCCACTATATCATTCATGGTTCTTTTCAATTATTTACTAACATTTTAGCAGTTTTTTTCATATCATTGATATATAATTTTGGTAATTTTTTTTTTAATTTTGAACCCCAAACCTTAAACTTAAACCAAAACCCTGAACCTCGAACTTGAACCTTGAACCTCAAAAATTGCACCCTAAATCCTAAACTCGAACTTTGAGACAAACACGGACCTCGAAATCTTGAACTCTAAACTCTAAACTCAAGATCTATGATTTATAATTTAAAGTTCGAGGTTCAAGGTTTAGGCTTTAGGGATTGAGTTTGGGCTTCAGGATAAAAAAAAAATTAACAAAACCATGTATCAAGAAAAAATTGTTGAAATATCGTTAAATAATGTGGCGGGAAGGGTCTATAAAATAATTTTTTTTCTTTTTAAAAGATTGAGAGTTAAATTTAAGTAAAAAATAAAATAAAATAAATAAAAATATAAACTAGGAATATGTTTTACATCATAATAAATTTGAAAATCATAAGTTGTAAGTTTCAAAATTCATATGTAATAATGGAATTACAACAACAACCTATCTCTCAACTACTCCAAATTGTGGGACTTATTATGCTAACATTTTTGATGACTGATTATTACATTTTATTTTACAAGTCATCTATTAAGCATCATATATACAACAACAAATTTAACTTCACTTGATATAAAAAAATATAAAATATTATCTATTTATAAAAATATTTAAATATATTATCAAATCTAAATCTCAACCGTTGAAAAACAAAATCTAAATTTATGAACACTACTTTAGTAGGTAACCTACTTTTGATCTTTATTTATTTGAGGATTGAATTCAACATCATCTTTTAGGGTAATTTACAATAAAGGTCACCTAATTATGTTTTTTGCCACTCAATTACGTTACAAAATAGTCACCCAACTATTAGTAAATTTCTTTTTTGGTATCCCAACTATGAAAAATACAAAACAGTCACCCATCTATTCAATTATCTTTTTAGTCACCCAATTATCTTGGATTTTTGGATGCTTTTATTTTTATGTTGAATAGTTGGGTAATAAAAGAAATTTACTAATAATTAAATGACCATTTTGTAACTTTTTATAGTTGAGTGACGAAAAAGAAAAAAAAACTATAGTTGGATGTCCTCTATTGTAGTTTACCCTTTTTTAATTAAAAAATAGCAATTAAAAAGCATCTTTAAATTGCAAAAATGGGTTGGTGACAGTTATAGGTGGTTGGAAGGAAAGAAATACTGTTAACCAATTAAGTTATTAAGGGTATAATTATGATTTTAACTTCTACTATGCTGAAATTTGGAAATTAATCCTTCTACTTTAGTTTAACTTAACTTAATTTAATTTTTTAATCTTTTAATGTTATTAATTGTTTGCTGTTATAATTAAAGTGACTATGTGAAATATGTTTAGCATTTGAATAATATGTAAATTTATTATTAGTTGAACATGATCGATTAAATTTTTCTTGAAAATAAATATATGCAATTTTGTAAAATTAAAAAAATTTCAAATATGCTTCAAAATTTGGATGTGTTTATTATCATATAAAATTCGAGTATTACTTTCTAAATCTAAATTAAATAAATTATCCTCCAAGTCAAATTAGAAAGGGATTAAATTCGAATTTCAGTACAGTAGAGTGGCTAAAACCAAAGTTAGACCATTTATAGAAACAAGGTATCATTATGAATCACTAAATTTTAGCGATATTTTCTTTTTATCTGAAACAAAAATGGCTGGAAAAGCGTGAGAATGATTCAATGAGAGCCTAAAGAATCGTTCTCTCCATAAAAATTTGAAAGGCCAGTATTGATTCCCATTCCCTTTAAATATTTGATTTTTGGCGTTTCTTTCACATCATTCCCTTGTCTTTCGAAATATTTCCTCGCTCTCTCTTTTATCCTCACTTTCTCAGCCATCAAAGACACCCTTTTCTTTTCTTAAGGTTCTTTCTCAATCTCCTTTTCTGGGTGGTTTTTTCATCTTGGCATTGGTTTTTCTGTGGTTTTGATTTGTTTTATGAATTGGGTTTTTCTTTGATTTGATCAAAATGCAGAAAATGAATCCCATTTTTTGGCATTGGGTTCGTTTCATTTTCGTGTTTTAATGGTATTTTCTAAAGGATGCTTGAATCTTGATTTTATGAATCTTTTTCTTTTTAAGTTAGAAAATTCGATATTTAATGGAAAATGTAAGCATTTTTTGGCATTGAGTTCGTTTCATTTTCGTGTTTTAATAATGTTTTCTAAATGATACTTGAATCTTGATTTTATAGTTTTTCTTTCTTGAAAAAAGGGGTAGAAAATTGGATATTTAATGGAGAACTTAAGCATTTTTTTTTTTATAATGGATTTGTTATGAACTGCAGGTTGTAAAAGATGGCAGATGGTGAGGATATTCAGCCACTTGTTTGCGACAATGGAACTGGAATGGTGAAGGTAAAAAAAATCATTGAAACCCTGAAAAATAATGTTTTTCTAATCAAAATTCATGTTAATTCTTAATGTTAATGTTCTTATATGTTTATGTTTTAGGCCGGATTTGCCGGTGACGATGCTCCGAGAGCCGTGTTCCCTAGCATTGTTGGCCGGCCTCGTCACACCGGTGTGATGGTTGGTATGGGCCAAAAAGATGCATATGTTGGTGATGAGGCTCAATCTAAAAGAGGTATTTTGACATTGAAATACCCAATTGAGCACGGTATTGTGAACAATTGGGATGATATGGAAAAGATTTGGCATCATACATTTTACAACGAGCTTCGTGTTGCCCCAGAAGAGCACCCGGTTTTACTTACCGAAGCTCCCCTTAACCCGAAAGCTAACCGTGAGAAGATGACTCAAATCATGTTCGAGACCTTTAATTCACCTGCTATGTATGTTGCCATCCAGGCTGTGCTCTCTCTGTATGCTAGTGGTCGTACAACCGGTAAGCATCGTATGATACATTGATGGTATGTAGCGTTTAGAGTTTATTTGAATCGTGCTTGCGTAAAAGTTCCTGAATATCGTAAGATGCCCCTGTTTGATTGTCTTGATATTGGTATAATGGCATCAGTTTTAATTGTTAGTGGGAATGAGCTTAATTCGGTTGATATTGGTATGTAGTGTTTCAAGTTTATTTGAATTGTGCTTATGTGAAACTAATATGTAAAGTTCCCAATACCATAAGATGCCTCTGTTTTTGTTTGTCTTGATATTGGTATAATGGCATCTGTTTGGTTCTGCTCGGAGGATTGTTACGACTATTGTGCTGAATTCGGTTGAATGTATTGGCATTTTTTATGTAGGTATTGTGTTGGATTCGGGAGATGGTGTTAGCCACACAGTCCCTATTTACGAGGGTTATGCCCTCCCGCATGCTATTCTTCGTCTCGATTTGGCTGGTCGTGATCTTACCGATAACTTGATGAAGATTCTGACCGAACGTGGGTATTCATTCACCACCACAGCTGAGCGGGAAATTGTAAGGGACGTGAAGGAAAAGCTGTCATACATTGCTCTCGACTACGAACAAGAGCTAGAGACCTCCAAAACAGACTCATCGGTAGAGAAAACCTACGAATTACCCGACGGTCAGATTATTACCATCGGTGCTGAACGTTTTAGATGCCCTGAAGTGCTTTTCCAACCATCTTTGATCGGTATGGAAGCTGCAGGCATTCATGAGACAACATACAACTCCATAATGAAGTGCGACGTGGATATTAGGAAAGACTTGTACGGTAACATCGTCCTCAGTGGTGGTACAACCATGTTTCCCGGTATCTCCGATAGGATGACCAAGGAGATCTCCTCATTAGCACCCAGCAGCATGAAGATCAAGGTTGTTGCACCACCTGAGAGGAAGTACAGTGTCTGGATCGGTGGCTCGATCTTGGCTTCCCTAAGCACCTTCCAACAAGTAAGCTAACCGTACTTGCATACATAATCATCTAGTTACTTGCTCGATAATCTTGAAAATAACCTGATTTGCTTGCTGTTTTGTTTGCAGATGTGGATTGCCAAGGCAGAGTACGACGAATCCGGTCCGTCAATCGTTCACCGCAAATGTTTCTAAACAGTTCAATGGGAGAAAATAATCAAAAAGAGAAAGCAATGACTGCTATTAGTGCAGCTCTGCTTTGTTCTACCGTTCTTATTTCATCTATTTGTTTTGTCGTCTTGAACATTGAGAGAAAGCGAGGGGTTTCATTGTCTTCTAATTCTTTTATTTGTTATAAATGAATTTGATGTTCACAAGCATTTCATTGTTTGTTTCTGGTTTATGCACTTTAATCTTGAATAAATCGATAATCAAAATTTCACTTAATCAATTTGAACAATACTAAAATAAGTCCAAACCATTGGGAGCTCTTAGAGGTTCTAACCAAGGAGCACGCAGATCCCAAAAGCTCATAGTTTCCCCTTCAATAATACTACTTTCCTAGTCGGGGAACACATTAGATATTTACCTAACCCAGTAGGTCCTTGAGCGGATCCCACATTAGTCCCAAGACGTTGGTCTCTAACTAGAAAAGTAAATGCTTGAGCTTGAGAAGCTTCTGGTCCAGTGAGCTCGTAAAACCCACTAGGATAAGTAGTATTATTGAACCAGATAAAGCAACAAGTAATGAAACCAAAAACGGATAAAGCACCTAAACTATAAGACAAGTAAGCCTCTCCCGACCATACAAGTGCACGGCGAGCCCATGCACAAGGTTTGGTTAAGATATACCAGATTCCACCAAATATACAAATGGAACCTAACCATACATGTCCTCTAATTATATCTTCCAAATCGTCCACACTAACAATTCACCCTTCGCCTTCAAAGGGCGATTTTAGTAAATAACCAAATATAACACTTGGGTAATGTTAGACTAGTCTAGAAAATGTTTGATTGATATATGGTCGACAGGAAAGAAAAAAGAAATATTAAAATTGATCCAATGATAGATACTATCGAAGAGTAGCTATTATGAATCAATTAATTGAAATTGAGTTTTTTTTTTTAAATTCATCGAAAATAGTTATCTATTTTGTTGCCATCATTTATATGGCTATTAATGTTTGGTGATTAGAAAAGATTTAATGGTTACATATTTGTATTTATTAACTAAAATTGTATTTATTTGTACTCTACATTTGATGGTTACATATTTACTTATACTACACTCTTAAAGAGAAATTATTTTCAAGATTACATAACTACAATGTTTTAGTTTTTCTTTTTCAAACTTGTATTATAAATTACTCCAAGAAAAAGGTGTAGCATAAATGAATCATTGTTATAAATTATGGTAAAACCACAATTTGGCATAAAAATTATTTATAAAAAGTGTATAGATTTTCATTGAAATGATTAAATGTTATTATTGGGTATACCCATCAAATCATCGTACATTTATTTATTGCTTTTAATAAAAGAATTATTAACTTATTTAAAATTGATGCGAAATCAAATCAATTTTAAATATCTATAAGAAATATTTATTGTATTTTATTTAGGTTTAACTTATAAATTAGTATATAAATTATACTTTTTTTCTATCGTGATATTAAATTTAAACTATTTTTTTTATTTCTAAAGCTACCCTTTTAACTTCTATTTTGATGAACTAAATATCTTTCATAAGGAATTGTGGAAAGCAGAAAAATCCCAATGAAAAATACATATTATTCCCTCCCTTCTATCGAATCGATCATAACTACTACCTACATTCCGAAACATCGTGCACCACAAATAGGAACTAATAAAGAGGCTTGTGATCCCATAGAAAGACATCACGATTCCTTGTGGAAAAAAAAAACTATTTGCTAAGACGAAAATAAAGATATCAAATTCTTACCAAGATAACTAGAAATTCCAACTAATAAAAATTCTAATGAACCAAAAAAAAAAAAAAAAGATAAAGGCCTAGAGAAATTGCTTGTTTTTCAAGATCCCACTATAAATTCTATCTATATAGATTCTGATCGTCAACTCCTACATACTAGATCCAGTTACATATTATTCAAATTGAGAGAATAACCAAAAAATTGTTAAATATATTTTAAAATGGCTCAATCCACAAATTGGTATCTAAATTATGTTCTTTTTTTTGGTACCTAAATTATTTTTGTTCTAAGTAGTATTCTGTTAGTTCAATTATTAGTTAAACCGTTACATTTATTTTAAAATAAAGATAACCAATAAAAAATTGACATGTGGTAAAAAGATAAACAAAATTATTTTCTCTTATATCTATATATATTTTCTTTTTCTTTTTTTTTTCTTCAGAACTAGATCGATGATTGAACCTATCAGACCACCAATTTCCGATTTGATCAATTCGTCTAGTTTGATCAAATGAATTTAAAAAAAATTCATTGAAATAAAAATATTTAAAAAAAAAAGAAAATTAGTTCAACTAGGTTTTTTAGCTTTGTTCAATCAGTCTATATTGGTTCACGGGTCAATTGGGTCAACCTCTTATTTCTGAACTAGTACCCCCAATGATTCTCAGTCCAATTCTAAAAACATTGGTTTTTAATCAATGAAATAATTTTTTTGATTCCATTAGGTAGAACAAGCAGGTGTTAGAAGTTTAAAAATAGAATTAATCATTAGCGTCTTGACCTCGAGAAGGCAAAATTCAAGCATTTTTTGTATTGCCAAACATTATAAGAAAAGAAAGAACAAAAAAGAAGAAGAGGGAGATAATTAATGTAAAAGAAAAGAGTTAAAACATATAATCTAAGTTTATATGATGTGGTAGGTTATTATTGGTTGAATATTTTAAAAAGATATAACATTTTGATATAAATCGAGTAATAGAAGAATAGTTTAAGTATCACTTGTAATAATACAAAATATAAATACCAACTTGAGAAGAAAAAAAGTTTAACAATTTGACTAATAGACGTACCACTTTGAAGAAAAAGACTAATTTAGGTACCACTTGACTAAAAAAATTGAAGTACTAAAGTATAATTTAAATATTAATATGTGGATTAAACCTTTTATTTATTTAATATTAAAATTACTTCATACAAATAAGTAATGAATGAAATCAATCCAAAAATGGAACTGTCGCCAGTTTAGCTTTCCGATATGGTTTTTAAAACATTAGATTAAAATAGATTTACCATTAACTTCAATCCAAACTCAATCCTCCCCGATTTAATTATAAAAAAACCAACAACTAAACTTTAAAATATTCAAACTATAAAGGAACAAAATAATCGATTCGAGAAAATAATTCAAAATTACTTGAACTCGAGTCAACCTGATCCAAAAATTAGATTAACAAATCTAGATAATTCAAACCTAGGACGATTCGAACTCAAAACATACCAAAATGCATAATAAATTGAACCTAAAATAATCAAAAAATTTCAAAATCCGAATTGATGAAATTCAAAATCATGCCTGTCCATCCTATTGATGGAGCTAGTTTGAAAGGATATATGAAAACAGAAACAAAAAGATAGTATCGTTTTGGAATTCAAGAAGTTGGAACACTAAAAATGTAAGAAAACATTAAAGTGTTACCTCACTATTACAACTGAAAAAAACTGCATGTTCTGGCTGTGATATTGTATAATGAAAAAAGCTAGGATAAGCTGCAATCAGCTGACTGTAAATTCCTTTTTTCCTAAAAGAATGCTTTCAACCTAATGTTATCGAATCGGCTAATTGCTTCTCTTCATTCATTGTTTGCTTGATGGATTCGGGAAAATCCCAACCTCAGGAGTTAATTTTCCACATTTGAGTTCTGTATCCGACAGACATGAGGGCAAGTTCCCAAAGCATGTTTGGTATGCTCAATAGGTTTACCTTGGATCCAGGAATTTCGGACCAGTTTACGGATACCTCCAGCACTGGAATACGAAACCATTTGCAGAGGAAAACTAATTCAACATCAAAACACCATCTGCACATGTAATAATTCAAATGATAGGTCAATCATGGTAAATTTCAAAGACAAAAGTTGCAAATTTGTTCGAATTGAGAGATATCAAGGAGAAGAGATGCAGAACGTAGAGAAATTCTTGAATTCTTCGGGTTTTTATAGTATACACCAAATCTAATCATGCAGTATAGAACTATAGATCAGCTTTGAATTTTTATGATGCGATAAGCATGCAGTAATGTTAAAGGATAAGGTGATTGATAGTGTCTCCAAGGTCGGAATCACCTTTTCAAACGGATGTTCGTGAAAAGCTTCCTTGCTGCAGACCTAGTAAACATCTTAAAACCGCACTGCATTGTATGAAGATAACAAAATCAGGGAAATATTTATAGAGAATTCAGTGTATAATTCAATTATGCTAGTAATGCAGAACATATGTACTTTAGGCCAAAACAAAACAGAAATCTATACAATGAAGGAACATACCTGCGTATCACGAATTCCAGGACCAGCAGTCAAGAGAACCACAAGATGAAAACCCTTCATCAAAAAGTTGCGGTACCACTTCCTCTGAAACATAGATTGAGCACATTCAAATAGAAGAATGTGGAACTTAGATGAGAAAAATCAAAATATGACTAAAAGCAAGCATCATTTCTGATAAACTTAACTGTAGCAATAGCCTTCTCTTCAAGATGCGCACGAGAACCAAATGCCACTATTGGGATATCAGATATTTTAAAGGTCGTGTCACAAGCAGCTGAATCCCCACGATGTTCTTTTCTGGCAACTGCATGGATCTGAATTGGAAAACATCAGATAACCTATACCACGCAGAATATCACCGGCTCGAGTAGCCAACCATTTTTATGTACCTGATTTTCAAGCTTTTCTAGGTCAGTAACCTTGGTGGCTCCATCAGCATCCAGCATTAGAAGTAATTCACCACGTGAATGTAGCATTCCCTGTTTTACAATGCTTTCATAGAGGTAAAGTGCTTTGATCAATTGTTGTCATGCAGGAGCAGGAAAGCATAAAAAACTTTCAATAGCATCAAAAATATGTTCGGCGAATATCCAAATGAAAGGCTTAGGTCAGACTCACTTTTCTTATTGCCTCTCCTTTTCCATGGTTTTTACCAAGAAGGATAGCCCTTACTTTGTCTACACCATACTTCTTTACAAAGTCAAAAGCTACTCTCTTCGTTCCATCCCTACTTCCATCATCAACAATCAATACCTGCATCTCATTCACGTAAGAGTGAATGCTGAAATAGACTTCACAAAGACAATTTAGCAATTCCGGTTAATTAGAAGAAGCAAAACAATACCTCATAAGAAAATGATTTATCCTTTGCTTCCCGTTTTTTAAGGTAACTGCAAAGTAAAAACATCACATCATTACTAACTAACATCAGAATATTTTTCAGTGATAACCAAGCACACAGTTTTAAATCATTTCAGTGAAATATGTCTAAAGAAACCAAATTTTCAATCCTAAAAATTAATAAATCACTCATCATGAAGTAAGAGCTCCATCTGTTACTTAAGAAACCATGCTCTACCATTCTACCAATTTCAGATCAAATATTAGCACCATAAAGCGTATGCCAGGACATAATGAACGGTAATGGCAGCCCACTGTCAGTACCAACATCATTTTCGGAAAGCATATTTCATCGAGTTTTATTGTTAATGATGTGAAAATCAATCTCGCCAATAACCTTGCATTGCGGTGCCGAATGTTCTTGTCCGGATTGACATGTTCATATTTCAAGATATCACTGACTATTAGAAATATACATCCTGCACTATGATATGTAAAACCTAGTTTCGTTCTCACATACCAATACCATCCTACTGAAGCACATAAGTGCAAACATTAAGGGGTGTTCAAAAGAGAATCATTAACGTACTTCATGGTTTCATTGAGGGCACCAGGAAGTCTATGCTCTTCATTGAAAGCGGGAATTATCAAAGACAAGTATTTCTTTGCTGGATCGAATATATCAGGACATGGAACCTGGAAAAAAAGATGCATCCGGCCTTAGCATTTGTACTCAAATCATATATAAACAGAGTGAACTCGAAATCGGTGATAGAAAATTCTAATAAGTAGCATCATTTCTCAGACATGTTTATAAGAAAATAAGTTGAAAAAAAGAAAACTATCAATTCTAACTGTTTTAATCATTTCTAGTCACTTATTTGCTTAAAATGAAATGAATTATAAAAACAAGTTTAATTCTAATGAACTTTATTAGTACTAATAACTATTTAGCTTCCACAGAGTTGACTTTTACGTTAATTTCCTAACCAAAATCACAAGAAAAAAAAAAACAGAAGAGGCAAAACTTGACAATTTTCTCGGCAACCAAACAAGCAAATAAGCAGAACGATCCAAATAATAATAAACCAGAAAAGAAAAAGAAGAAGAAGAAGAAGAAGAAGAAGAAGAAGGGATTACCTGTTTCAGTGATTTCGGATCCTCAAAGATGGCGGGCGCGTCAACATGACTAAATTTAAAAAAAAAATGAAAAGAAAGAGAAATTAAACTAAAATCAAAATGAAAACCGAAAACGAGAAAATTAGGTTAGAGAATAAGTACGCATTATTAAGACTTCTTCTATAAGCTTCAAAAACGATTACAGAAACTAAACCTAAAGCAACGATTGAAATCAAAGCAGCCAAAATCGTGAATAAGAACTCCATAATCATTTTTCTCCCAAGCTTTTTGCTGTTGCAGGCAGCTGCGAAATATTTTATTAGTGTTTTTCAGTTTTCATTCAAGGAGGACAGAAATTCATACATCTTCTATAACTAAAAATTTATAATTGAGACGTACGGCCAAGCCCGTCTAGCTCAGTCGGTAGAGCGCAAGGCTCTTAACCTTGTGGTCGTGGGTTCGAGCCCCACGGTGGGCGTATTTTCTTTTTGGTTTTCCACTGAAAACAGAGAACCCAAATATTGTAACGGGCCTATTTGTTTGCTCTTAATAGACCGGGCTTTCGAGATTTTGGGTTCGGCCGGGTTAACCCAATTGTTATTATTATTAATTAATCTCTCATTTCTCAAATGCATAATCTTTTCTGGTAACTATGAGTTATGAGCATGAAGCTTTAAAATTTAGATCATCCAAATTGTTCTGAACATATTTTATCCAATTTTGTTCCACCATTTACTTTTTAAATTTTGAAATTTTAGTTCTCGCTAAATGATAATTGTTAAATTCATTAAGTTAAATTTTATTATTTTCAAAATTTTATGCATCAAGCATATTATCATGTGTAATGTCATGTTAGCTTGTTATTTTCACATATTACTCACTAAAATTCAGCTAATGGATTAATGACTGTCATTTGCATCAAAGATTGAAATTTCATAATTTGTTACTTAGAATGACCCAATCGAAAAATATGGACTAAATTTACAACTGTACCTATAGTAGAAGACTAGTAATTGAATTTAAACAGATAGATTTAATAGCTATTGTCTCGTCAAGACTAAAATATCAAAATTCGAAAAGTACAGGTGTGACATCCTACTCCCGATCTGGTCGTCGGTTTCGAATGTACGATGACACATTACGTTTTCGGAGCAACTCAGACTATCTCAATTAAGTTACGAAATAATTATAACATATAAACATATCATAAATCAAAACCTTTTCAATTACAAGTAAAACCATGCATTATAGATATCTAACAATCTTATTAACACGTCTTGAGCTACTCAAATTCAGATGGAGTCAGGACTCAAATTTAAACTCAACCTATCAAAACCTAATTGTGTGTCTCGAGACATGATGGCTATATCTCAAAACATGTTTTCCCTATTTTAAATTCCTAATTTCGATATTTTCTATCTCGACGTCAAAAGGCAAAAATGTTAAAAATACATCTTTATTTCTTGCACAACGACACAAAATGTACCTACATAAAATCATTTTAACATCCAATCACCAAACATCAATTGGCATAAAAAACCACATTCAATCATTTAAAGTTATATACTAATGCACCAATTAAATATATATATATATATATATATATATCTAACTATGATCATTACTCACACACACTTAGTTTAGTACAAATTTACTAATGTGATCTATTCAAATTATCATAAAGGACTCCAATATAACAATTTATAATTCTAGGTACTTACCATACAAACAATGTTGAGTTTTTGCTCAACGTATAGAATTATATATCCATTTCCGTATGCAAGTAATGAGTAGGTTCGACAAAGTTTTAGTTGATTAACAACTTAATCAAGTTCACATCGAAACTAAAGTAGTTTTGTCCTATTCCAAGTCTCAAGATAAGAATATTTTGTCTTAGGATAACTAAACATCAAAATTAAATTAAGAAAACAAGAGAGGTTGATTTCTAAACTAGTCTCGGGACCTGAAGAGCTTTGTCTCGAGACATAGACTCTAATGTCTCGAGGCATATTATCGTCAAAGAAAAAAAAAACAAAAATAAAATAAGACCTGACTTGAGTCATGAAAATCCCTGTCTCGAGACACAATGCTTAAATTTGATAAAAAAAATTTGAATTTGAATTCTAACTATATTCATAACCTTGTATAACCCTTAAATGTTTAGAATATATTTAATGTATATACATTCAATTTATTTTTATGACTGTTTGAGAATGTATGAAAACTATAATTGCTTGAATGCCACGTTACATGTTATTTGTGGTGATTTAGTTTAAGTTGCTCCCAGCAACATAATGCGATGTCACACATTCGGATCCAACGATTAGATCGGGTGTGGGATGTCACAACAGGGACTAAAATTGACTAATTCAAAAAGTACAACTATTAAAAAGGATCAAATTAAAGTATAAGGACTAAACCCATAAGTTTTGCAAAGTATAAGGACTAAACCCATAACTTTTGCGAAGTACAAGAGTAATGGCAAAATTTAACCATGAAAGAACTATGGATTGCAAAGATTTTGTCAATACTTCAGCTGGTTCAATCCTCCGATGAGTCCTCGTTCAAGGGTAATTATAATCGGTTTGTTAAGGAAAAATGAAGAAATTGGAGGGGGAAAGGATTTGTTGCACCCTAATTTGTTGATAGAGACTGACTTCAAGCTGGATCTTGAGGTGAAGATGGAGCCTGATTGGGATTTGTTGCTTGAGCTCTACCTCCACTACCATGTTTTCTTCCTTTAGATCGGGATTGAGATGTATTGGATCTTTTGCTGCCTCCAACTTTTCCTTTAGAAGTTCTCACATTGTGGCCTAATTAACCACATTTCTTGCACTTCATATGCATGCCCTTCCTCCACCATCCTTCACCTATAGTTGCGGTTTTATCTACTGCCTGGTGGCCTCCTTAGCACTGGTGGCAGTACTGGTTCCATATTCTGAATCGTTCTCCATTATGTTGCTCATCTGGCTGGATTGATGTGGTGTGAGTAGATACTTATCTGAGTATTCTTGCTCTAATTGTGGTGTGAGTAGATACTTATCTGAGTATTCTTGCTGTAATAGTGGTGCACATAACTCTTTGGCCTATCTTGTATCATCATCATCACTAAACGACATGGATGCATGGAATACTTGTGGAAAGAAGCAGTAGAGGTGTTAGTAACATAAATGGGTTTTAGGGATAACAACTCAGTAAATGGTATTACCAGTTAGATCCCACTTTCTTCATGAACAAGTGTGGTCATCCAAGTTAGCCACATGTTGGTTTGATGGACCACATGCAACTTGGTACATTGGCCTATCAACATGCCTCGGCCAGCGCCTGTAAGCAGCCAATTAACACAAAGCAGACAAATAAGATATGAATTGGAAGCAGGCAACTAAGCAACCAACATTATCATGAACTAAGCAGCCAAATAAAGTTAGCATAAGTAGCCAAATAAATGCATGAATAAGCATCTAGATATACTCTGAGACTTTCCCCTTGAGCTTTGGATTGAACCTTCATCCCTAGAACTCTCTGATAACTCATGACTGAATTTAACACGTTTGAGTCTCCTTTTTTGTTGATATTTTGATTCTCTTTTCTTTGATTTATTTTGTCCCTTTGCTTTTGAAAGTCTTGTTTGGCGCTCGTTGAAACAAGTGACTTATCCTTTTTGTTTTGTTTTGTTTTTTTTTTGGAATTTTTGTTTGCTTTTATTATGGTTGCCGCGATATTTGATTGTTGGTTCAGTGTAAAGGTGTGTGAATAGCTTGATTATAGATTTCCTTGAGTTATGGTTTTGATTGGAGGGAAAATGGTGAGTATGTTAAGAATGAATGATGGTTGAGTTAGATGGATTGTAGGTGAGATATGGGGTTGATTGTGGATTTATCACCTCTAATTTAAATTTTTTTTGGTCTTTTCACTTAAAAATTAAAAGAAAATAAATTTATCAATTAAATTTGATCGAAAATATAAAAAAAATGAAAACACTAAAAAATCTAAGATAATTTTTTATATTTATTATTCTTTTAAAATTAACCCTCAATATTACAAAAAACGAAAAACTAAAAAAAATCCAAACTACACGGAGTGTAAATATTGATTGTTAAATTTTAGAGTCAAAACTAAATTGACACAATTTATAAATCTTAAGTGTTAAAATTACTATTATGCTAATTTTAAAATTGTCAAATTATCTGTTAATTATTTAATGGCGAATGACTAAAAAAGAAAAAAAAGTTAATAATTGGTTTAAAACCTATATAATTTACCCTTTTCTTTTCTTTTTTACTTTTATAGACATAAAAGGATTGGGTAGAATGGAAAGGTTGGTCCTCCACTCTTTTCTTCTTTACTATTATATATTTTATTTTCTCAAGAAATAAATATTTTAATCATCATCATCATTATCATCAAACTGTAAATTCATGCACCTTCCATCACATTCTGCAAATGAAATTGCAGGCCCTGACGGTGTTGGGGGCGCCAAGGAGGCACCGCAGCCAGGCAGCTCAACCGCTTGGTTTCACGGGCTCTGTTTTAAAGAGCACATTTTACAAGAAATTCACCATCGTTTTTGAGGCAAAGTTTTGGACGTATTTAAGCTATGAAAATGAGATATTATTAATAAATTAATATTTGGAACTTGGACATGTATTGATAAATAAAAACAATAATAAAAGGTACATTTAGGGTTTCTCTTCTTCTTTTTTATTTGCTGAAAACATGTATAGTCAGTTCATGCGATAATTTAATCTAATAATTTAATTGTTAAATTGAATTTAGAATTTAATCTGATGATTAAAATAATATTTTAAAAAATCAATTTTATCATCAAGTGAGTATAATGATAAGATATAGTTTTTCGCAAGAGGCTTAAATTTTAAATTTTAAATTAGTCTTGATTTTTTTGAAAATTTAAAATTTAAGTTTTAATATGAAAATAATTGCTAAATTTAAGGATTAATTTGAATAAAAATAAATTTAACAAGATTTTTAAAATTCAGAAAATAAAGAGACAAAAGTATGAGAGCTAGATTCTAAATTTATGAAAACTATAGGGACCTATTATACATTTTAACCATTTGATAAAGTTTGCATAAATCATGCCTAGAAGTTTGAATGCCAGAGTAAAATAAAAGAAAAAAAAAGCAATATAATTGTTGAAAATTTTCCCAGAAAAAAAGTATACACTACTGCAAATTTATTCATACTACAATTTTTTTTTCTCAAAGATTTAAGGAAAACTAATAACATGAACAAAGATGATCCAACAAATAAACCAATTCCCCATTAAGAAAAAAAGAAGAAAAATTAGTGAGCCATTGCAACTGGATCACTGTAATTAAGGCTTCTCTGATTAGGCATAGCAAGCATAGCAGTATGATCCAAGAAATCATTGAGTTCAACAACAGATTGCAATACAATCCTCAAATCATCAGCACAACGAAAACCGACATTCCCATTACCTCTAACTGCATAAACATAGAATGTTAAGCACCCTTTCCTGAACTTAAACCTCGCCATTTCACACCCTTTCAATCCCCTTATCAGCTTCTTATTCACTTCACCAAGCGGGATCTCATTTGGCCAAATCTTATCCACCGCGATTTTCATGGCTTCCGATTCGAAAACGAACAAAAGCACCTTCGATTTCTTGGTGCCTAGACCCAAAGTGAGTGTGTGCCAAGCTTGGTGAGCTAAGATGGTGAAATTGGTTGGTAGAAAAGCTGTGGTTGAAGGGAAAGGGATTTTGTTGTTGGGGGGTTTGTGTGATGGTGGGGTGAAATCGAGGAGCTTGAGTAGTTCCAGTGGCTTTGCTCGTCGGATTGTGAAGGATTTAACTATGAACTGACCGCCGAATCTTAGACCTTTCACTTCGGAACTTGGTTTGAATGAGAATTCTGAGGTTGGTTTTGTGGTTTTATCATTGGGGTGTTCATGTTTTTGCTTCTTCTTCTTTTTCTTTTCTTCCATTTGCGTTTCTTTTCAATGGGTTTTGTTTTTTGGGGTAGTGGGATTAAGTTTGGTGGAAGAAAGGCTTTATTGTTTTGAGTGTGATTTACAAAAACCAATCTAAAGCTTTTAGGTGGGGTGAACTTGTTTGTTGGCTTTTTTGTCATTTGCCTTTTCATTTTTTAAATAAAATAAACACATCATCTAGATTAAAAAAAAAGTAATTTCCCGACCCCAAACTATGATCCAAATTTTAAATTGATCGGTATACTTTAAATGTTCGAATTAAATTTTTATATGATCATGCCGCATCACTAATAAGGATCGGGTGTAGTGATGAGAGAACAATGTTGAGGGACATAGTCTTCATGGATAGTAAAATGGACATAAAGGACCATCAATTGAATACTAAATTATCGGTTTAGATTTAATATGGAGTATATTTAAAACACGAATTAAATTATAAATTAGTATATATGTACTACAAGAATAGCTTGAATCGATGTTAAAAAAATAGAAAATATCAATAAAATTTAAGAAAAGTATTTCATTTTTATAACATTTCATATTCAAGTTATCCGTGTAATTTAATCCACGTAATTTAAATATATTCAACATTAAATTTTGATTAAAAATTAACTGAACGACTTGATACGATATTAATATTTTGAAATTATAGTTTAATGATATAAAATAAATTAAACTCTAAAAATTGTAATATTTATTTTTAAAAAACCAAAGAATTTGGGAATGTTAAAATTAAAACTTCAAAGTTATTAAATATTATATTTTAAATTGATAAGATGGATTAGTTAACCTAAATCTCAAATCATCTAAAAGTCAAAAGAAGGCTATGGCTATACCACTTTGCATAAATTTGAACATCTTTTGACTTATATTTTATGTGTTGCCATTTTGAATGTTGGTTATGCATGGCAATGCCATTCTTTTATATTATTTAAATTAGTTGGTTAACAACTTTGTTCTCTCTCTATATATAAAAAACCCTTTGCATTGTATATTAATTTTTTAAAATTTAATTTAATTG
Organism: Gossypium raimondii; assembly: GCF_025698545.1. Lineage (NCBI taxonomy): Eukaryota > Viridiplantae > Streptophyta > Magnoliopsida > Malvales > Malvaceae > Gossypium > Gossypium raimondii. Next base: position 58,640,089 of record NC_068574.1, read on the forward strand.
TGAAATTATCGAAAAATTTTTAAGTTGATACAATATTTAGAACTATCCATAACTCATTCTAATCCTTAAATAAGAGGGTAACCGCACTTAAATACGCTTCGAACTTACGTTAAACAAGCTAAGACTTAATCTACTAATAGTGTATTAATTTTTGTTGGACATATTTTATTATAAATTAATTAATGTCAAATTATTTTTAAAGTGTATTTTTCCTTTTTCCTTTTTGGAAATGAAGTAGGTTGGAGATATTGAGTACCCCAACATATTTTCATTTTGATGTACCACATATGTTTTCTTCCATTTTCATCTTTACATGTAATCACCTTTATGAATTATGCCCTTACACCAATTCACATGACATTATCTTTGCATGGATATAACATATAAAATTAAAAGTATTATGGAGTTACTGTATTTAAAAATAAATAAATTAATTTATATGTCTTGTTAAAATTGATGTGGTTGTTGAATAACTAAATTGTGGTATGTGGCATGTCATGTATATCTCATGTGGACGTACAATGATATTTTTTAACAGTATAATTTGATAAAATTTTAATAAAATAAGTACTTGGCTCTTTGATCTAATGTACATGAATTAATTTACCCGTTTGTTAAGTAGAGAAATTAAAATATAATCTAAATATTAATACAAGACTGCTATGATAATTTTACTAGCACATAGTTTATTTAATACTAAGTGTGTATACGTAGATGTGATTACTTATAGATTATGAGATTATAACGTGGATTTTATTGCGAAAATTCTAAAAATTTACAAATAAAAATAAAAATAAACACAATAATAAGGATTGTTTGATTTTGTAAATTATAAAAATAAAATTAAATATGATTTAATGGTTTTTAATTGGTTTCACTGATTTTTTTACTAGTTTATCCTTTTTTCCATTATATGGTATCGGTCAAATTGCCAATCATATCATTTATGATTCAATCGATTAGCCTAATCTGGGTCTAACAATTACGTGTTTTTATTTTTATTTGAATTGAATTAGATGTTTAAGTTAACATTTCTATTGATTGATCCTGATTGCAATTGTTGATATAATTATAAGTCGTAACTTAAAAAATTAGTTAAAATAATTTTTAAAAAATTTTAAATTAATTTTTCCACCACAAATTAAAATTGATTTTCGAATAAAATAAAACAACATAAAATCAACATTTGAGACTTGCATGACTAGAATATTTTATGAACCATTTAAAATTCAATATCTTTTTGTTAAAAAATAATAAAATTAAAAGAATAATACCCAATAATAATGAAATTAAAATAAAATTATAACAAAATTGAGTATTAAAAAGTCATAGTTTAATGATAAAATTTAGATTAATATAAATCTCATTTTCCTTGTAGGTTGGAGTTGTAAAGCAAAGCAATAAAGTCATTCCTATTAAAGTCTTTTCCTTCAAAAGGCAGTCACCATTGCCTTTAATCATTCATAGGAAACAGCTTTCATAGGTCCATTAAGAGGACCAACTAAAAGCAAAAAGTCTTGCATTCAAGGACTACCAATGGAGCCTTTTAAAAGAAATCCTACTAGAATTTCTTGTCTCCTCATTTTTTTATTTAATAATATTTTTAAAAATTATAATTATAGGTTATGATCCTATCTATTCTTTTTGAATGACAATGCCTAGAATTATCTATAGTCCTTCATTTAACCCATAAATAAGAGGATAATGTGCTTCAGTATACACGAATCCACGTCCTCTTGCATTGGCAACAATGTCCATGCTAATTAAGTTAAGACCTAATTGACGAGATGAGATTAGACCAACTCATGGGCCGGACCACCCGGCCCCACTCGAAAAGTGAGAGAGTTTAGGTAAAAATATAGGCCCGAAAAATGAGTTTGGGCAAAAAAATAAGGCCCATTTAAAAAATAGGCTGGGTCTTGAGTAAGACATTTTTGGCATGGGCTTGACCCGGCCTAAATTCACAAAAGGAAAAAAAAAAAGCTATTTTGTTGTTGCTTTTTTCCTATTTTGCTACCATTTCACTATTATGTTACTACTATTATGTTGTTATTGTTTGGATATTGTATAATACTTGTTTTATTGTTAATTTTGTTATTATTTTAGAGTTATTTGCTTGTTAAGTATACATATTTTTTAAAATTTATTTTAATGTTTTTATTATTTTTTATTTATATATATTTAAAAATTATATAAAAAAATTAATATGGGGTGGACCAAGTCCAGAATTTAACATTTTTATTTGGGGCGAACTCGGACCTAACAAATGGATCTAGAATTTTAATTGGACCTAGCCCGAACCTAACCCGACCCAACCATTAGCTCCTCTAGATGAGATTCTTAAGATGAAAGCATTTCCCCTTTCATTGTAATTTCAAGCACCAAAATTTGATAGTTAATTAGGTAGCAAAGAGCCAAAGAGGTTGATGATCATAAAGTTAGCTTATAAGAACGTTGATTGCAATGCTATTTTTTATTTTATAAATATATATTTTATATATATTTTAATTATATAATGCATATGCTTAATTAACAAGTCTACTAAATAGTTACCAATGATTCATCATGATTTTAGACTAATAATGTTTTCCTTTTGCAACAAACCACCGACACTACCCCTTAGGGAGACATTATAATCGACAATATACTTTAAGATCTTTGAAAATTATTTATTTAACTTTTGAGAAAAATAATTTGGTAGATTAATTGATACTTCTATTTCTCCTTTTAATTTTAAAATTTTATGATAGGTAACCCAATTCCCCTCACATCTCTTTAATCTCAAAATTTTCATTCCAAGATTGTTCTTAGAGAGAGAGAATTTAGAAATTTTTAGGGTGGAATTGAATATTAAATTTTGAGAGATTAAAATAAAATAAAATAATTTATATTATTTTAAAGGGATTAAACATGATTTTTTTATTTTTAAGGGTCAAAGTATAATTTTATTATAAATTAATTTTAAATATAATCATTTAATAAGGAATTATATGACAATTTTTGAAATTTTCCATTTTAGAGGGTCATGGCCTCCACTTGCCCCTCAAATTTGCCTTTGCTCTTAGATATGATTTGAAAACGCAATCCGAATACGATAAAGAAATCGATATAATATAAAAAATGCTTCATGATTGCACGACACATTTAAACATAATCTATGCTAATTTGAGAATTTTGTGTTAAAAGTTGAGATAAAATCAGGGGTGGAATTAAGGGCCGGGTAGGGCCTGACTCCCCTAAAATAAAATTTTTTCCATTTAAGCTCTTTAAAATTTATAAAATTTCAAATTAATAAAGGTAAAATTATATTTTGACCCCCCTAAAATATAAAAATTTGATTTAGTCCTTTAAAAATTATAAAGATATAGATTATTAAAATGGTGAAATTGTATTTTTGTTATCGTAAAAATCACAATTTTATTTCAACGCTGTTGACACCATTTTTAGGATGAAAAACGGGGTCGACTTGGTTTTGAAAAATGGAACGGGAGTCGCCACCAATCCTTTTTATGAGGTGTGATTGGATCACCTCGAAAAGTAGTTGTTTTTAATAAAAGGGTTTGATTTTATTAAAACAACAAGTTTGGTCCACGAAATTTAGAAAAAGCGGGTTCGGAGTCGGTTACATACGAGGAAGGATTAGCACCCTTGATCGCCCAAAATTGGTACCTAGTTGATTACTTAATGTCTTAGTGTCGAAAAACTGAAAACTTTAAAGAAATTTAAAAATATGATCCTTGTATTAAAATGTTGAAAATTTTGGGAAAAGGGCACGTCCACGTTAATCGAGAAAGAACGCATCATATCCATGAAGTTAGGACACAATGTCTCGAATTCCCGATCGCGAATGAATGCTAAAATTTTATTTATTTTAAAAGATATTTTCTTATCTCGGGTTTAGGAAAGGGATCATGCCCGATAAGTTAGGACACGATCTTTTCTTAATTCGAGATCATTTAAAACTTGAGTTTGAAAAGATTAAGAGATTTAGATTTATTGTGAAAATCGAAACCCGATAAGTTAGGGCCCGATTTTCTCGAATCCAAACACGAAATGCCATTTAAAAAATATTATATCGAGTAAAACAAAACACAAAATCATAGTGAAAGCAAATTACATTTTTATGCATGGCAAAATCTTAATGAAGACAAAAGCATAAAATGATATGAGCAATAGTAACAATAATAAATAAAAGTCAAACCTACAATCATATAAAATAACAATGCATACAAACAAATAAATTAAAATATTTGTTCAAAGTAATAATGAAAATGAAATAAATAGTGAACACGAATAAAAATACAAAGAGATATATATGTATATAAACATAAATTAAAATATGTGTGTATATGTATATGTATTTACTAAAATAAAAATATGTATGTATAAAAAGTATAAAATACAAATAATATATACATCGTAGGCGCATTTATATCTATATAAACTTAAAAGAATATGTACACGCACATATAAGAAAATGTAAAATTTAAAATGTATAAATATTATATAAGAATATAAAATATGAATGTGTATATCCTTACAAAAATAAAAAGTGTGCACATATATTAAACATAAAGTGTAAAATATATAAGTATGTACATATATATATATATAAAACAAGGTTTTGGAATGAGACATAAAATGTAGCAGAATAAAAATAATAATAAATAACATTAATCATAGCAATATTAAATGAAATACATAAAAATGCGAAATACTAAAATGAATTTCAGAATGATATTTGGGGTCTTAAATTGCAAACACATAAAATAAGATCGTAAGGGACGGAAATAAAAAGCGTTCAAAGTATGAGGGACTCATGAGAAATATATCCCATCCCAATACGGCGTGTTTTAACAGAAAGGCGGCATATGGTCTAAGGACCAAATCGAAATGGGAGCTAAACTCACGGGCCGAATTTATAAAGTAAATAAATAAGCAAAAGGACGAAATCGAAATAAATAAAAATACGGATGGATCAAAGGCGCAAATAGCCCATTTCATGCAAACGCGCGGATCCCCCCTGGAGCGGGTCGGATCGCATGCGGGTCATGGGGCCTCAAAACGGTGCCGTTTAATGAAAACTTAACCCCCCTCTTAACCTAGCTGCATTCAGCCTCAAAAATAAGAAAAAGAAAAGAATCCCCTCTTCTCCCTCATTTCGGTTACTTAGACCTAGGCCATCATCGCCGCCTCCATGGCCAGCGGCCGGAGTTGCGCGAGAACGGCCTCTCGGCTTCCCTTCTGCGGCGTCCCCGAAGGCTAAACCTTCTCGACCACGGGACCAAAGAAGAAAAAGGTAAAACACCTCCTTTCTGCCCAACTCCGGTGACTGCCAAGGTGGGACTCCGGCACCAGTTCGTCGAGGCGGTCAGGTATTTCCTTTTTCTTTTTCTCTTTTAAATTCATTTTTTATTATTAAAAAAGGTATTGAAACAAGTAAATGAAAAATAAAAATAAAAATAAAAAAGAAAATAAAGAAGATGAAAAACAAATAGAAAAAGGATTGGAATCGGGCCTTTTCTTAGATTTTTAGATCTGCTTTTGTCCGATTATTCCATTTTCTTTTCGTTTCTGTTTTTGCGTGTAAATGATGAACATAGAAAGGAAATAAAAACAGATTAAAAGGAGCATGAATGGGTAAATCTCAACCTTTTTGATTTCTGTTTTCTTGTTCACCAGATAATCCAAAAAAAAACCTGGTGAGAATTACATTTAGTTCGGCTTTTATAGCCAACTATGTTATTTTCTTTTTACTCTATTCTACTGTTCTTTTCCCCTGTTCTCTTCTATCGTTTTGTCTGGTTTGCAGGTTTTGGGCAAGGTCAACGGGTGTTGGAAGGATAACCCCGACCATTTTGTGCAAAATCGATGGCGTCTGTCATGCTTGAGCGTAGAAATGCAGCTGCGAGAGCAAGAGAGGACGTCTGCGACTTGAGGTCGTGGTTGAGGTTGAACGGGTTAGGGTTTTGACATTTTGGGCTAGGTTTGTAGTGGGCTGTTTGGGTTTGATTTGGGCCCGGGCGGAAAATGGGCTGTACAAACGCCTAAAAAAGTTTCTAGTTTCGTCCTTGAATAAAATTATAATCGAAGTTTTAAAATTTTATATTGAAAAGGCTTCAATTGAGTTATTAATTTTTTGTAAGGGATCAAAAATACAATATTTTTATTTAAGCAAGAGATTAAAAAATTAAATTAAATCGTTAATATTTAGGATGTGCCAACAATGAAATTGTTTCATTTAACCAAGGTGGCCATAGCCCTACAAGGCTTCATATATATGTATTAATGTATATTTATATTTAAATCACTAACATAAAATCAACATCTCCCAATAATTATTAGGTTTTGCGTCATTACCATTGGATTACCCAAGGGTTCGGTTTTGAAAAAAAATGTTATAAAAAATGTTATTTTAGTTATTTATTTTATTTTTTTATTTTTTATTTTTAGTCGTTAAACTTGCGTTATTTGTAAAATCACCTTAAAATAAATAGAAAAATTAAGTTTGTTAACTTTGGTAAGATGGTATACGTGGATTGCCACATCAGTAATTAATTAATTTTTAAAATTAAAATTTCAAAAAATATAAAAAGTATTTAAAAAATTAAAATTATTAAAAATATTAAAATATATTATTTTAATATTTTTAAAATTTAAAGTTAATTAATTACTCTTGTGGCATACACTTGACAATCTACGTGTATGCCATGTCAAAGTTAACAATCATTATATTTTCCATCTATTTTGGGTGTTTTAACAAATAATACAAATTTAAGAATTAAAAGAAAAGAAAAATAAAATGAAGGGCCAAATAAATTATTATTCCAAAATTTGTAACTTATAAACCTAAATCAAATTCAACGTAATATATTCATTTATTATCTAAATTAAAATCGAACCAAATTCAATAAAAATCCAATCAAAATCGATAAATTAAGTTTTAATTTTATTAAGGTTAAAATATGTTATAAGTCCCTGTACTTTTTCAAAATTAGAATTTAGTTCCTATACATTTATTTCATGGAATTTAATCACTTTACTTTTTAGATTTTAAAATTCAGGTCCAACTGTTAACACTATTAAATTTTTTTAAATTTGTTGCTACGACATTTTGAAATAAAAAACTCACTTGATAACCATGTAATTAAAATTGACTCTGTAATTGATTTTAATTTAACAAAAAATTAACAGTGTTAACAATTAAACTTGAATTTTAAAATTTGAAAAAGTAAAACACTAAACCCCATGAAATATAAATACAAAGACTAAATTCTTACTTTTTAAAAGGTATTAAAACTTGTGTCACATTTTAACATTTTATTAATTTTATATTGGTCCCGTCTTTTGTCAAACATTTCTTCCATTTCAATCCATTTCTATTTTACAAACCCCATTTATTTTGAAAAAAAGGAATAACTCTAAATTTAGTCATCAATGTTTATCTTTTTTATTAATTTGATTTTTATTTTTGAGTTAAATTTGGTCTTTATTTTTTTGAGCTAAATTTGACCATTGACATTGAAAGAGAGTCAAATTTTTAACGAAAATATTGACTAAAACATTATGTTTATAATGATATTGACATAGAAACTCGTAAAAGCCCAAGTATACTTCATGATGACATAAGACTTTGTTTTACATTGACGTCAACAAAAATTTAAAAATTATAAAATAAATAATTTAAAATAAAATAAAAATAAAAATAAAAAATTAACATGAAATATATGCAAATAACTATGTAAATTGCCGTATTTAAAAATTTAATATTTTAAAAAAATTAATAGTTAAATTTACTGCTTAATTTAACTAAAAAAAATTAAAACCCAAATGATAAAAGCAAAAATTATCTTTAAAGAGAAAAACCTTTACAACTGTTTTGAGGTATTCATGTCATGCAGCTGCTTTGAGGTTGACTCATCCAACGAACGGTGGGACATTTCCAAATAATGAAGTCAGTTGTCCTACACTATTATTGAGATGATCGTTCATGATTTAACCCATGATAGCCTCAATTTTCAGATTTAGCTCATTTAGGAGTGGAAAATAGATGTTAAATTCAATTGTAAAACCGGAGTTACCAAGATGTTGAATTCAATTCTACAGTGCAGCAGCAACTGTGGAAAAATACAGATGAACATCAAAGAATTTTTTAAATAGTTTAGTTTCTCTATGTCCATGAGGTATTATCATGAAAGATGATCCATTATCTTTCAATTTGTACAAAGTGATTTAAGTTTTATCACACGCCAACATAGTATTATCACTTTTAGATTTTTTCTTGATATTTTTGGAGCCTTAAACGAAATAATAAATTGCATCACTTTTAATAAAAATTATAAAATGTAATACAATAAAAGTTAGAAATTTTTTTGGGGCCCTAGGAGATGAAACGTTTACGGTGAAAAATTGAAAGCCCTAGGCATTTAATTTATTTATTTTAGTCTGAACTTTTTTCCCATATTAAAAGCTGAAATTTCTTACCCACATTGAAATCCCTAATTATATATGTCTGATTGGTCCCTCCGCTAGCTCAACAAAAGCTTGATTGGATTGTATTTGAATCAGAAGGAAATTCTACGACTTTGGAAATAATTTACTTGAGTCGATTTATTCGATGCGAAATTAAATTGGGCGATAGTGAGAATTGTTCAATTAGAGAATTTGATTAAAGAATTTTCTTGAAAAATATACTTTGAAAAATATAAGGATTTTGGGGAAAATTAATTTTGATCAAGCAAAATTAAATTAATCAAATTAATTAAAATAAATATGATATTTTTGGAAATTAATTTTCAAGTAAGATAATTGGCCAATGGGTAATTGAACTTGAAGATTGGATAATTGGCCAATGGGTAATTGAACTTGAAGATTGGACTTGAGATCGAAAATTTGAACTGAGAACCAAAAACCGAGATCGAGACCCAAAAACTAGTCGAACTGGGTCTGATATGTGAAATTGGACCAATAGTCCAATCGATGGTTGGACTAGATCGACCGAGCCGTGACTAGCCCAAATAGAATCGGCAGTAGCTGAATTGACTCGGGGTGCCGTGAGGGTGTTGCGCTTGCGATTACACCACCGGGCATGACAATGCCGATGACTGCGACGACAAAAATTCGGTGGCCGGTGGATGGTCGGTGGCGGTGGTTTTTCGACGGTTGAGCAGTTGAAGAATCACACTCCTACTAGGATTCTATCGAATAATTTGATTTCAGATTAATTATTCAAAAATAATATTATTTTAATAAATTTAATATTAAATTTAATTTATACTTATCTTGATAAGGATTATATTAATTTAATATTAAAATGATTAAGTTTAATCATAGTTGAACTATCTAAACTCTCATTATATAAAAAGAGCCATGGGTCATTATTTTTTACACACTTGAATTTAAAAGAAAGTTGTAGAGAGAAAATTCTCTGAAGAAATTATTTTAGAAGATTTCTAGAGATATTTTTCTTATTTACAACTTGACCCAGAAGTTTAGAGAAATTACAAAATTATCCCATTGGTAATTTTGTGGAAATTTTTTTGATTTGAAGCGAGCCCACATTTGGCAGACGTGAGCTTGAGGATAGCGGAGAAGACTACATGGTCGAAGCGTTCATCCGAGACAAATCGAAAATGTATAATTTTGATTAAGTATTTATTATTTTAAATATCACAACCAAGTAATTATTTTTGGAAAATTTCAAACCCAGTTTTCCAACAAGAACTTCATGGGTCTGATCTCCTATTTTACATCACTTGTGCAAGTATAGTTCGCACATCTTCTCGGTGTACTCTTGCCATGCCTTGTGTTGGCTCAACTTGAAAACTTGTACACTTTTTGCATTGTCACAATCTTCCATTTCTATCACTCGTGCTATAGGCTACAATGCGGAATGATTTCACTTACCCATTTGCGATGATTTCATACAAGACGAATTATTACCTCTTTTGCTAGCAGGAAATATGCGAATTATCTTAGCAATTATTATAATTATGGATTAATGTACAACGAATTGACTCCAGAAACTCATGCATGGATATTCACACTTGGAGAATTTTTACATGCAGATTTACACATAAAATCTTATATACACGGACTCGAGTTTGGTGAATACATACTTGCAGACCATACTTGCGAACCTTTATATGCAGAATCATAATCAAAGATTCATATATGTTGGTTCATACTTGTGAACTCATTCTTAAATGATAGTCACTGCTAGACTCTTGTTTGGCGGATAGTTACTGCGACCTCTTGTTTGGCGGATAATCACTGTGAACTCTCGATTTAAAAATAGTCCTTGGTAGACTCCTACATGAAAGATGATCCCTGCGGGTTTTGGCTTGAGAAGATAATTTATACGAACTCTCGTAGCTTGAACATAAGGACAAGCCCATGCAATCTCTTGCTTGGATAATAGTTCATATCGATTCTTGTGAAAGATAGTCATTTTGAACTCTTGAACTTGCAACTTGAATATAAGATTATCAGGCTACCATAGCTTGAATCATAAACATAAATCCAACGGACTGTTATACATATAGATTCATAAAGAAGATTCATGGATGCGAACTCATATATGGATGACTCATATATGGCAAACTCATACATGCAGATCCATAGGCAAATATTTACATATAGCTGCGGATTCTGTTGATTTTTGCATGGAAAATTTCCACGTATAGCTTTGTCATGAAGCTTAGAGAACAAATCCAACAGATTGTCGTAACTTGAATCATGAGATAAGTCTAGCGGACTGCCTTATCTTACGTGTGCCCATAGTCATGAGACTTGCTTACATGAGGCTTTAAGCCTTAGACTCCACAGAGTCTCATACTTGAAAGAACCCAGGTAGGGTTTTCATAAACACGTGCGCATATATCTCCCTACAATCCAATCAAACCTCCATAAAACCAAAATCATGCGCATACATTCTCTATACAACCCACTCGAGCCTTCATAAAACCAATAACATGTGGCACAAAGTGCACAACATGACATTTCTTCATATTCTATCTGTCGTTACATACCTCCACACTCCGTATAACATTCATTTTCACGACTGACACATAACAAGCATTCAACTAAGCATACTGTTAATAACACAACACAAATCATACCAAACAGATCACCTATCAGACCATTTCAATGATAGCCTCTTCAGTAATTATTTTACTAGTAACAATTAATCAAAACAACAAACTTATACATACAACTAGACATGTGTTTGTAGATCAACACTTTGTATGCTTCAATAGTACGACAAACATCCCACAACAACACTGTATTGATATACATAAAACAAACACTGAGGATTTGAGTTCAAAAACTCACCAACAAAATACCTGAAAGCTAATACCAACTACATCTGCTTAAATCTTTCTCTTATCGCTTGAGCCTCCTCTTTCTTGGTTAGCTAAGCATAATAACCATATCTAGGGGCGAAGCCAGAATAATTTTTTTAGGGGGTTGAATGAAATTTTAATTTTTTTATAGTCTATATCTTTATAATTTTTAAAGGATTAAATCAAATTTTTATAATTTTAGGGAGGCCAAAGTGAAATTTTACCTTTACTAAAAAAATTTAAATTGCCTAAATAATAGTTTTTCATTTTAGGGGGGACTAGGGCCCCTGCCAGCCCCCTAGCTTCGCCTTTGACCATATCAAAATCAAAACGAAGACATACATATGTAAGGAAATAATGATTCATTTGCATGTAGAGAAACTTTAAAGGTTAATTATAACCTTAATCATCACAATACAAATTTAACGAATTAAACTGAAATCCTCGATTTTTCTTCTCCTCAATCAAAAGATACAGAAGAGTTAGAAAGATTACTAGTTTACTAAATTTTCAATTTCATAAGCTAATACATTAGTTTCTCCCCCTATGCAGACTGCTCCTTAATTTTTCTCTCTTACAAAACCAACCAGAGAAGAAGATAGAAGAAAGAAAATGAATACAGAAAAGAGAGAGTGCTCCCAAGAGAATGACGTCTATCTCCTATATAACCTTCCCGCACTCGTTCACCAAAACCAATTCATCAACATCAAAATTAATGTTCTTCATCATAATGTTTCCTACTAAAGAAAATACCCAATTCTAAGGTAACAAGACTAATAGTTGAAATCTAACAAATTACCAAATCAGTGAGCAAGATTCATGTAATTACACTAAGACCCTCATAAACAGAAAGTTCTATAATTAGATACCCAAAATTACTGTTGTACTTATCCTTTAACATTTTCGGGTGTGACATATATTGTTTTCGACTTGCTAAAATACTAGATCAATTACAATCAATCACCCCATCAAAGTAACAACTAAAGAAGTATAAGCAATATCCTAACAAAGTCCAAGATGTTGTCAAAATATCCAAGATAAGTCTTCAAGATAGTTAGATCCAATCTCATTAAAACAAGGGATTTGATTGCTTGATCCAGTATATGGACCATATCTTCAAGATATACTCCTTCACATGAATTGATCTTCAAATATAAATCATTGCACACCTAAGATATCAATAAAGATTATAACCCAAAGATTTATTTCAAAATATTTTCAATTTTAAATAAACCAAGTAATGAAAGTTTCACAGTGCCAAGTGTAATTGCAATTGTTTGTGGCATTGTTCTCGTAACAGCCTCAACAAATATATATATATATATATATACCAAGTTGTTTATGTTTAAAATTTTAATAATATATATAACGATAGTAAAATAAATGTATTTATAAGAGTTTAAATTAAATTAGGATAATCTAAATAAAAAATATCTTTTAAGCATCCACTACTAATATATCATATCATATTTGTTTAGAGAATAATCAATAATATAATACATAAATCAACACCAAATTAATTTTCATTAGTTTTGAAATTTACTTAATAAACAAACAAAATGAATGCCCAGACCTAAGTTCTAAACTCTAATTCTTACTCTGACACCAAGCTTAAATAATAAATTTTGAAATTTTAAATTCTAAACCTTAATTTAATCTTAACCCTAAATCTTGAATACTATTTTTTACCCTAAACCCTAAATACTATTTTACTATTATTCAATATAATTTTAATTGACACACAAAATTAGAACAGTTATAGTTAAAATAAAGCTTAAATGGTAAAAAGGCACTTGTAAATAAAATAAAAATAAATTGAACCCTTAATCGAAAACATATTGAGGTTATAAAAAAAAAAAACTAGTAATACATTAAGTTCTCAAAATTAACTTTTAATTCCATGAAAGACGTAATGTTTGTTAAGGATATAGTGATTTGGATAAAAAATTTAAAATTTTGAAGATTTTCGGAATGATAACGATGTTAGTATTTGTGATTATTTCGTTTGATAAATAATATATTAATAAAATTTAGGTTAGTAAAATTTATTAAGTTAAAAATTATTATAAAAGAAAAAATGATGTTGAAAAAAAATGCAATATGGATATCATTATAAAAATATATAAATGTTTTAATAATGTAAAATATAAGAATTATTGGAATTAAATAAAAATATATTTTAAAGTTAATATTTTTATTTTAGTGGAGGACCACATGTATTAAATGAAAAGAATTTAAATGGAGAATTTGAGTTACTCAAAACCCTTTTGAAAATTCTTAAAAATTTTAAAACTCTATTAAATTTACCCAAGTAAATAAGTTCATTTGTAAAATTTTAAATGATGACATGGATGATGATACTGTAGTTGACGTGAAAAAATAATGATGTGGCAAGTGGTAGCATGACCAATGTTTTAATAATTAAATAGATAGTTGAATCTATTATACAATTGAAAATACAATAATTAAATAAATAGCTTAAAATTTTAAAGATTAGTTTAACGGTTATTTTTTATTTCAATTTTCGATCTTTATCGGTTCCGAACAATTTACTCAGAAATTGATTCAATCACTATGTCCAGATCAATATATTAGTCGATTCTTGAGGCAAAAACAGTAACCTTGACCCGACAATAAAATTTTTATAAAGACACTTCAAATTTATCAAACCAAAAATTTATTATCCATTTCTAATTGCCACTAAACTCTTCCAGTCCCATTGGTGTGATGAATTCCTAGCCCCACCCCTGACTTACTTGGATCGGCTTCTATGAGTACACCAGTGCCATTAAAGTCACAAGCGCTTTTAAGTTCACCTGCCTCCCGATAGTAAGAATTCATGGAAAAATCTGCACAACTCACTTTGTCCGGATTTTTGCAAGCCCCTCCCGGTTGAATCGGACTGCAATCGATGCCTTGACCGCATGTCCAGTCCAAGTTTTCCTGCAATTCTTGAGCACTAGCATCCACATCCTACACACAACATTTTCTTCTTACCATTGCTTTTGGAAAGTCTACGGGATTTCCAAAGGGTTTCAACCACAGTGGCGGAGGAGGAAGAGGAGGAAAGAAACACTGCTCAATGATTTCATGTTTCCAATTTTATTTTTATTATTCTATTTTTTTATTCCGATTTTTATTTGATCCTTGGTTTTGATTTTGGGTTGTAATTTGTTTGTGTATATATATAGAGAGAAGATGAATCAACCATGAAATGTAATTTTGTCCATTAAGGCTTTTCACATTTCAAAATATTCCAAAATTAAGCTTTTTTCTTATTTCTTTTTGAGATCCTATTTTTAGTGTGTAATTCATTACTTTGAAATTGTGGTTTTTATAATGTTTGTAAATTTTAATAATAATTAAAGATAGTTATCTAAGTTAAATTCATTATTTGGCTATTGAATTTTATTTTGTTTTATGAAGCTAAATTTCTTTTTGAAAAAAATTAAAGTAACAAATATTATTATAAATATGTTTTTGTCTTTTAATTTTTATATAAAATATTTAAATAAAAATAATTACTCTAAAAATTATACATTACCTTTAATTCAGTATGCAATATCATGAAAAATTTTGATTTGGTGCAATTTTATTTTAAAAAAACTTTAATTTTAATTTAATTTTTACTTACCACCACGAGTACTTTTGAGATTTTTACAACAATATCATACTTTTTATTTCCTTAACTATAGCCTTTGTAATTATTTATTGATCTGTGCTTCTTCTTTTTTTTCATATATGCGTATCTAGTTTTTCTTGGGTTTAATCACTTACATAATTCTAATCTAAGATGGTTGGAAAAGTACCTTAATTACGTAAGGCATAATTTCGACACTTATAAATATTGATATTAGGGTATTTTTTTTCCAAAACTATGTAGGAATCTAATTCTCATATTTTGGGACATGATAAATTGATCCGACATTGACCTCGACACTTACGGTGTCAAGGTGGATATTATTTATTAGATATTTCTTCAAGAATTTTGTAGTCTAGAAAATTTATGCTCTCAAATTTAGAGATTTTATTGCGTATTATTTTGTTCTTTGCCATAGTATGAAGAGAATATCTGGTCCGAAGTATAGATGCCTGGGGTCTACGAGAACAGGTGCTCATTTAGTTGCAATCATATTTAATCACGATTTTGATGTTGAGGCCCCATCCAACTGACAATTGTTGAATTGAGATATACGTGAAGGTCAACAATGTAGATCATGGATGCAAAATTTATGATTATCCATAGGCATCAAGGTTCCCAAGTTTACAAAATCACTCCCTCAAACTTCCAATACTTTCCTACTTAGGAGTTGGCAATGATCGAGATGCACAAGATATTTTAATTGCTGTTAAATTCATCATTATCGATGCAAATTGAATGGATTCCACAATGTCATACTATCAGACGATAATGCCTCAAATGAATCGATTTAATCATGCCACCCAGCGATGCCTACAACATCCGGTAGGAGATATCAAAGGGGTTGAAGAGTGAGACATTATAAGGTTGGGTTGTCAAGTGGTGGTAGGATGCAGACTCGACTTGAACCGATCTGGTTATTTAAGACGAAGATGCTTAATGATACAGTTGAAGATGAAACTGAGTCTCCATTGAAGCTTTTCTGGATCCTAATTATCTTGGTGATGTCATTAGAGAAATGGGAGGATCCAAAGCCATAGTTAAAACTGATGTTGACGATGACAAAATAAAAGTAGTAACAAATCTAATTAAAATTAACTCCATAAAGTTTTTTTTTATTCAAAATAGACATCTAAAAGAGATCAACACAATCGTCACCGGCATCGGGCGACTCTATGATCTAACCTAGAAAAAATAAACCATAATTGTTTCAAAGATGTTGCCATTTCGTCAAAGAATATACAATCTTACATTGCATGATAAGGATCTATTTATTTCGTAAAAGCTATTCTAAAAAAAAAAATTTTCGTCACTCAATAATTGATCTTTTTACTTCCAGTTCTTCAGACATAGCGGCAATTGCCATAACCTACATCAAAAATAATTTCACAGTTAAATAAATAAAATTAGAATGACATTTTTCATTTAATTATTCTTATTTTTAAAATTAATAATAATCTAATTATTAATTTCAAATTTAATTCATGATCAATATAACATTGCACTTTAACTTTAGTAATCAAATTAAGTTCACTTGGGTGGATCCAAACTAATTATAATATAGTGTAATGGATAACGCTAATAACATACTGTTGTTATAATTGAATATGTGACATTCGAGGCCGACACTTTTTAGAGAAGTCTTTTAAGTGTCATCCATTTGAAGCTCACAGACTCCTCAACATGTTGAAATTGTCTTTAGGATGACCTAGGATTTTGTCTTCTAATTTTATCGAGAGCCTGAGCTATGAGCGAAGTTCACAAAACATGAGCGCATCATTGGATAAGGCACCTACCAAGGAAATGGTGGTCATTTGCCATTGGTAGGACCACCATTTCCTTGGTACGTGGTTAGCGTCATACATGGTTCGATTTCATGAAGAGCTCTTGCTCTGTGAACCTTGCCTAAGGCATGTTCTCTCGACATAATCAAGAGACAAAAGAACGACTTGAGCTGGGAACAATATTGAATTGTTGAGGGTCGGTCGACTTCAGACGGACGATAATTTGAAGACTTTTCCGAAAAGAATCGATCTCCTCTCAACAAAGTTTGATTGATAACATATTCAAATTTAATTTTTTAATTAGACAAGTAGAGAAACTATAATTTTGAAATTAAAAGAAGAGAGGCTAAATTTCAAAAGTCAGGATAAAATTAGACTAAATTCAATTCAAATAATCTCAAATATATATATATATATATATATATATATATATATATAACTATTGTTTCTTAATTAGATCCATCGAAACTAAAATTTTAATAATTCAACTAGGAGTGTAAATGAGATACTAATACTTGCAAGCTATTCAAGCTCTATTTGGAAAAAAAAAAATTTGAACTCGATTTGATAATTATCAAGCTAAACTCAAGCTCAAGTTGTCAATCAAACAGAGTTCTAGCTTAATAATACTTAGATCAAGCGCTCGCAAGCCTTAAGAAACTTTTCATTTTAAATATTTTTATATTGTTAAATTACTTTATGTACAAGCATAATCGAGCTACTCGAGTAGCTTGATTGTATCTCAACCTAGGATCAAACTTAAAAATAGATATTCGATCAAACTCAAATTAAATATCATATTTCGAACTTTGAATCAAACTCGAACTTATCAATATGTGAGATTTTATCCTTTAAATTTTAACCTTTCATTTGGAAAAATATAATTCTGTCAAAAATAAATGAAATAAAAGAAACTAATATTAATTTATGCTTACTTGGATCAACGGTGGTGAGTTGACCGGTGCCGCCAAAATCACAGGCGCTATCAACACCCAACTTTGACTTAAAGTAAGAATTCATGGCAAATGCTGCACGAGACCTCACGGTGGCCGGTTCAACACAAACCCCACCCGCTTGAATCGGACGGCAATCTATTCCTTGACCGCATGCATAATCCAGGTTATTCTGCAATTGAGCATCGGTAGCTTCGGGTTTGGGCACACAAAACTTCTTAGCATTGTCCGCTGGTGGTGATGGCATTGGTTGAACCGGCTTTGGCAGTGGCTGGCCAGGCTTCATCAAAAGAGGAAAATCAAGAACCAATTAATGAAACTATTCAAATCGTAAACGTGAAATTCTGTTTAGTCTTTTCACTATACTAAACTGTAACTATCTTTGAAATAAAAAATGTGATTTAAAATCTAAATTCGTTTATTTATCCATATTAAATCTTAATATCATTATCCGAATATGAATATTTTAAATTTCTATTGGATAAATAAATCCACATTTAGTAAGTCCAAAAATATTTCAAAGGTTAAAGTGAATAATGAATATTGATATTTGATTTCATTATTCAAAAATGTAAAGTATATTCAGATAGCAGACAATCAAATCTAGATTCATTATTCACAAAAAGTAAATTGAATTTCAGTAATAGAATATGAGAATTAATATTTATATTCACATTGAATCCATTTTAAGTAATAATTAAGATATTTAAATCTGATTCCACCAAAACCGTTGCAAATATCTAAACTCGTACTATCCAATGCCATAACTAAAAAATCTCTAAGCATAACAGGACCAAAATCACAATTTAACATTTTTATGGTTTTTAAGTATAATCATACCTTGGCTTCAACATCAAATCCAGGATTACTAAGATTAGGTTGAGGACCATCACGCAAAGCACCAGACGTATACACTGGCGAAAAATCCGGTTGAAACAATCCCCAATTCTTCTCAGTAAGCGGACCCGGTTTCTGATTCTCATTAAACAAAGCAAAAATGTAAGTCTCGAACTTCCTGTTAGGCATCAATGGCGTCCCAACACCCGAAACTATTTTCCTAATCAAATGCCCGTTGTACGAAGCTGCATTATCCATGCCAGCAGCTTTGTTCCCTGGATCACCCAATGAAGGCCAACCGGTCTCGCCGATGACGATATCGACGTCTCCGAAACCGAGTGCCGTCATGGCAGTGTAGGTTTTGTCCAAAAGAAAATCCAAGGCGTTGCTGTATGTTTTTTTGCTTGCGGGGTCGAAAACGCCGGGGGTTTTCCTGAAAACGGCGAAATCGATGTTGTTGGACATGACGTTGAGTTCGAAGTATGGGTATGGGTTGATCATGAATGGGGATTTGTTTTGTTGATGGAATTGGAGCAGTGGTTTGAAGAAGGTTTCGGTAAGGTCGATCCTGAACCTGGCTAAACTTGGGACTGGCAGACCTTGGAACAAATTAAGGGCATGAGCTGATGTAACCTGATGAATGAATAAAAGCATTATAAATCATGGATAAATATTAAAATTATACATAATTTTTTATCAAATGTGTAATATTATACATGAATTTTGATTATGTACGATTTTATATATGAAATTTTATATTGATATACTGCATATACTATTGAGTTAACACCATTTTATACTGATATATTACATACACAAATAATTATATTAATCTAATATGAAAATAAATGTATATATTTATTTCTTTAAATATGTACAATTGAATCAAAATTAAAGTTTCACGTATACATATAAATCACAATTTAAGTTTCATATGTATAATTATATTAAATCAAAATGCATGTATTAAATTATATATTGGACCAAAATTCTTGTATAAACTTGATGTTTATCCATATATATTAAAACCAGTGGCATATCCCGGCGGACCCTAAAATGAAAAATTATTTATTTAGTCCTTTTAAAAATTTTAATTAGTAAATGTAAAATTGTATTTGAGTCCCTTAAAATGATAAAATTTTAATTTAATCATTTAAAATTTATTTAGGCTATTAAAATTACAATTTAATTTAGACCCTAATTTTTTTTTTGACTTCGTGCTTGTTAAAAACATTAATTACATATTGATTGAGTTTTAACTTGGTTTCGTTACTTTTGCAATAACAAAAAAAAAAAATTAAGTGTATTCCTTCCATTTACATTCCTTATCAACGTACTTGGGGTAGCCCTTCTTGTATGAACTATGAATCAGTGTTATAATTAAGTGTTAGTATTTTATATACTATTAATGAATCAAATCATCATACATCATTATAAAATAAGCTGTATAAATTTAATTTTTATGATATGTCATCAAATCATGCATAAACTTATTTATTGTTTGTGCGTCAAAATATAGTTAAAAATTTTCATTTATAGTGTTGTATGAACAATATAATATAAAGCATGTACCAAACCTTAATATCTTGGAACTGAGGCCCAGCTTTACGCAATGCTTCGGTAAGAGCTTTCATTGCAGGCACAAGACCATGAATATGAACCGGATTATCAAGAAGCACAACTTCATTGCCAATAGATATATATTTTATCCTAGTTTGTGGATGGAAAGGTTGAATATTGGCGTTCACCCATGCCGAAGCCGCACCTTCGTTGGCCAAATTAGGGATTTCGCCGTTCGGAATGGTGACCGTCATCGTGATGCCGGTGTTGGTGAAGGCTCGAAGTACGTTAGGGTTGGTGTCGAAGATTTTGACGCTGTCGAAAATAGTTTTCGTTTTGATGAAGTTGGCAACTTCGGTCGGTGAAGGGAGGTTATCTGCAACCATGCCATAGTTAACGCCGATGGCGGCGGTGGAAGAGAAGAGGTTGAAGACGGTGGTTGAGAGGAAAAGGAAGAGTTGAAGGCTGGTCAATGACTTCATCGTTGCAATTTTATTTGACCCTTGATTTTGCTTTGGGGTTATAATTTATGCATATATATATAAGGACACTTGGAAAATGTAGTTTATGATGAATATTTTGACAAATGGGGAACTTTGAGAATTAACAGCTTCATCCATTAATGCATCACCTTTCAAATATTCCAAAATTAGATAGTTTTCTTTCTTTAACCCTTACTATTTGGCTATTGTTCTTTTAAAAAATAAATGTTAATTAAGTTTTCTCCATTACAAAACTTTTATGCTAACTTAAGTATCAAATAATAACCCGGAAAAAAAAATTGCAAAAAGTGTAAGCTCAACTTACTAGCTCGAAAAGATATTCACCAGTCCAATCCATCACCAAGAGGACGTAAACAAATGAAGTTGTCTGTATGAACCTATTCTCAATCCATCTTGCCCTTGGCAAAAACTTACTCCACACCCTTGCCTAAGGAGGCTAGTATTGATGGAGGAAAATATCACATGCCGATTAATCAAAAATTGGATTATGACTATATATAAAAAGAATCATCTTCCCTCATGAAGCACCTTTGTTTCGAAGGATACAATCATGAGAACAATCTTCGACGTTTATAGCAAGTATATAACTCATTTCTTTTCAATTTGTTTATATGTATTAAGATTCCAAACGTTGTAAAGGGACCCAACCCATTACAATGTAACCATGTATTCCTCCGTTGGCAATTGAACTCTCGAGGTCAAACCTCACAATCAAACACACTTAGTTAGGACGTTATGATCTCTTTATTTCTATTTTACAAAATCTTAATTATATGTATAATTATCATCGAGTTTACCAATATAGTTTGAAAATGATTTAGTTCCATATTTGATTTAGTTCATATAATCTATATCATTGATTTGAATAAGTTTTTTTATTCTTTTTCGCAACCGCATTTTTTACGAGACAAACATTGAAAAATGTTAATGACGTTTTAGTAATTTTTATTTAATGAAGTTTTTAAAAATACATAAACTTATTGAAATGTATTATATTTTTAATACAATAGGTTTGAGTGCACTAAAGCGCATTATCCTTTTATTTATGGATTGGAGAGGAGCTATGAGTAGTTTTAGACATTGTGTCAAAAAGAGCAGATATGATTAGAATCTATAATTAGATTGTTTAAATTTTTAAATATACTTATAAATATGAAACTTTGATTTGGTATAATTATATATATATTGGATTTAATTCTAGATATTAAGAAAAACAAATAAATTAAGAATTTCTTTGAGTAAATATAATTGTTTAAGAAACCAATAGGTGGAAAGTTCAAGCATAATTTGTTTAGAAGAAAAATTTTGAGAAATTTGAAAATATGGTGGACTTCGTATGTGTCAAGTTGCAAGTATGTCGTGAGGTAATAAAAAACTAGATGGTAGCATCATTTGTTACTTTATTATTAGCTTGGTTAAAGCAAATCCAGTGATACCATCGCAGTTTTGATCACCGAGGTTCGCAGAAAGTTTGACCATATTATTTCGTATAAGAAAGCATGGATGGTGAAGCAAAATGCTATTGCATGAATCTATGGAGAATGAGATAGATCATATACCTGAATAAATGCTATCCAAGATTTCGTCCTTGGTGTTGTCGTTGTCATGGAAATGCTTCCTTCATATTATGAGAATCATGATGTTCAGGGAAGCGCATATTCCGCTGTCTTTTTTCGACTTTCGAGCCGTGTATCAAAGGGTTTAGGTACTGCAAACCGATGATGAAAATACACGACACCTTGTTCGGAAAATACACCAACCAAAACGATGTTCAAAATGTAGAAATGAAGGCTACCATAGGCGCCACTATCATATGAGGCACCAATAAGGTAATTTTATCCGTATCTAATTGAATTTTGTTTGTATAAAATATAGAGCACGCCATACATTGGGTGCACCCTAACCTGAACGAATGTTTGACTCGAGATCCAACCTCTCACTATCATCTAGTTCGCCAGTTCTCTATCTAGGGCACGCATGCTTGCCATTGTGTAGCGCCTAGTTACCTCTAGTACGTCACATCAATAAACCGTGCCTTATAAATATGAGGAGAAGTCTTTGTGAGGGAGGGATAGAGAAATTAACACTCGACAAATTTATAATTGTTTTCTCCTCTTATCTAATTAATTAACCAGTGAAAAATATTAAAATTTGAGTTGTCTTTATTTCGGATATTAATTTTTTTATTAAATATTTTGGTTATTAATTGAACTCTTCATTTATGCTAAATATAAATTTAAAATGAAGTTATTATCTTTTACATGTAATTTGATTTAATGTTATATTATTATGTAAATTAATTAATAGTTGAGTGAATATTAAATTTAATTTTTACAATGTAAAAAAACCTAATAAAATAAGCTCTACTGAATGGAAACAAAATAAAAGTAGTATCAAATCTAATTAAATTTAACTCTATAAAGTTTCTTTTATTCAAAACAAACACCTAAAAGAGATGTACACAAAGATGTTGGCATTTCATCAAAGATGTAATCTTACATTGCATGATAAGGATCTATTGTTTTCGTAAAAGCTATTCTAAACCAAAATTTCGTCACTCAATAATTGATGGTTTTTACTAATTCCAATTCTTCAGACGTAGCGGCAATTGCCATAACCTGCATCAAAAATAATTTCACAGTTAAAAAAATAAAATTAGAATAATATTTTTATTTAATTATTCTTAACTTTTAACATCTCCATACTAAAATTTTGAAATTTAACTCTTTCTTTTAATTTCATGAATTTAACTCATTTACTTTAATAATTTTAAAAAGAAAGTGTAATGGATAAGACTAATAACGTACTTTCGTTATAATTGAATTTGTGACATTCTGATATTCAAAACTCCTATTTAAAAATTTAATTTTTTGAGGGGGGCGGGGGTTTGACGCTTTTCAGAAAAACCTTTTAAGTGATATCCATTTGGAGCTCACAGACTCCTCAACAAGTTGGAATTGTCCCCAAGTCAACCTAAGATTTTGTCTTCTAATTTTATCGAGAGTCTGAGTTGTAAGCAAAGTTCACAAAACATGAGTACCTTTTTGGATCAAGCACCTACCAAGGTAGGACCACCGTTTCCTTGGTAGGTGATTAGTGTCTTACATGGTCCTATTTCACGAAGAGCTCTTGCTTTGGGAACCTTGCCTAAGGCTCTGGCTCTCGACATAATCAAGAGACAAAACGACTCGAGCTGGGGACAATATTGCCTTAGTGAGGGTCAATTGACTTCAGACGGACGATAATTTGAAGACGTTTCTGGAAGGAATCGACCTCCTCTCAAAAA
Organism: Gossypium raimondii; assembly: GCF_025698545.1. Lineage (NCBI taxonomy): Eukaryota > Viridiplantae > Streptophyta > Magnoliopsida > Malvales > Malvaceae > Gossypium > Gossypium raimondii. Next base: position 58,663,997 of record NC_068574.1, read on the forward strand.
ATTTCAACTGATAGTATATTCAAATTTAACAAAAATCAATAATAGTATTATCTATAGGACTTCAATTTTTAAATCAAACAAATAGAGAAACTATAATTTTGAAATTAAAAGTCTAGAGAAACTAAATTTCAAAAGTCTAAAACTACATAAATTGAGTATAAAATTAGACTAAATTCAATTCAAATAATCTCAAATATATATATAAAAAAAACTATTGTTCTTAATTAGATCCATCAATACTAAAATTTTAATAATCCAACTAGGAGTGTGAATGAGATACTAATGCTTGCAAGATATTCAAGTTCAATTTGAAAAAAAAAATATACTTGAACTTGATTTGATAATTATCAAGTTAAACTCGAGCTCAAGTTATCAATCGAACAAAATTCTAGCTTAATAATACTTGGATCAAACGGCTCGCAAGCCTTAGCAAACTTTTCATTTTAAATATTTTTATGTTGTTAAATTATATTATGTACAAGCAAAATCGAGTCTAAGTAACTCGATTGTATCTCAACCTAGGATCAAGCTTAAAAATAAATTTTCGATCAAATTTAAATTGAATAGTATGTTTCGAATTTTGAGTCGAACTCGAGCTTATCAATATGTGAGATTAGCTCGACTCCCTTGCACCCAATTTTTAACCTTTCATTTGGGAAAAATATAATTCCTACGACCTCAAAAATAAATGAAATAAAAGAAACTACTATTAATTTATGCTTACTTGGATCAACGGTGGTGAGTTGACCGGTGCCGCTAAAATCACAGGCGCTATCAACACCCAACTTTGACTTAAAGTAAGAATTCATGGCAAATGCTGCACGAGACCTCACGGTGGCCGGTTCAACACAAACCCCACCCGCTTGAATCGGACGGCAATCGATTCCTTGACCGCATGCATAATCCAGGTTATTCTGCAATTGAGCATCGGTAGCTTCGGGTTTGGGCACACAAAACTTCTTAGCATTGGCCGCTGGTGGTGCTGGCATTGGTTGAACCGGCTTTGGTAGTGGCTGGCCAGGCTTTATCAAAAGAGGAAAATTAAGAACAATTAATGAAGCTATTCAAATCACAAACGTCAAATTCTGTTTAGTCTTTTCACTATACTAAACTGTAAAAACTATCTTTGAAATAAAAAATGTGGTTTAAAATCTAATTTCGTTTACTTATCCATATTAAATCTTAATATCACTGTGGGAATATGAATATATTAAAATTTCTATTGGATATCCAAATCCATATTTAGTAAGTCCAAAAATATTTAAAAGGTTAAAGTGAATAATAGTTATTAATATTTGATTTCGTTATACTCAGATAAGAAGTAAATTGAATTCGAGTAATAGATATCTGAGAATTAATATTTATATTCACATTGAATCCATTTTAGTAATAATTAAGATATTTAAATCTGATTCCACCAAAACCATTGCAAATATCTAAACTCGTACTATCCAATGCCATAACTAAAAGTTCTCTAAGCATAACAGGACCTAAATCACAATTTAACATTTTTATGGTTTTTAAGTATAATCATACCTTGACTTCGGCATCAAATCCAGGATTACCAAGATTAGGTTGAGGACCATCACGCAAAGCACCAGACGTATACACCGGCGAAAAATCCGGTTGAAACAATCCCCAATTCTTCTCAGCAATCGGACCCGGTTTCTGATTCTCATTAAACAAAGCAAAAATATAAGTCTCGAACTTCCTGTTAGGCATCAATGGCGTCCCAGCACCCGAAACTATTTTCCTAATCAAATGCCCATTGTACGAAGCTGCATTATCCATGCCAGCAGCTTTGTTCCCTGGATCACCCAATGAAGGCCAACCGGTCTCGCCGATGACGATATCGACGTCTCCGAAACCGAGTGCCGTCATGGCAGTGTAGGTTTTGTCTAAAAGAGAATCCAAGGCGTTGGTGTAGGTCTTTTTGCTGGTGGGGTCGAAAACGCCGGGGGTTTTCCTGAAAACGGCGTAATCGATGTTGTCGGACATGACGTTGAGTTCGAAGTATGGGTATGGGTTGATCATGAATGGGGATTTGTTTTGTTGATGGAATTGGAGCACTGGTTTGAAGAAGGTTTCGGCAAGGTCGACTCTGAACCTGGCTAAACTTGGGACTGTTAGACCTTGGAACATGTTAAGGGCATGAGCTGATGTAACCTATGAATGAATAAAAACATTATAAATCATGGATAAATATGAAAACTATACTTAAATTTTTAATTAAATGTGTAATCTCATATATACTTAAATTTTTAATTAAATGTGTAATCTCATACATGAATTTTGATAATATACGATTTTATATATGAAATTTTATATTGATATATTGCATATGTAAATAAATGTATATATATTCATTTCTTTAAATAAGTTTCATGTATACATGTGAATCACATTTCAAATTTCACATGTATAATTGCGTCAAATTATATATTAGATCAAAGTTCATGAATAAACTTAATATTTATTCATATATATTAAGATATATTGATCGAATTTTAATTTAATTAATTACGTTACTTTTACAATAATAAAAAGAAGTGAGTTTAAACGCGTTTGATCACGTATTATCTTTCAGTTACATTCCCTTACCAACGAATTTAGCTTCGCCCTTCTTCTATGAACTATGAACCAATGCTATAATTAAGTGTTAGTATTTTATATACTATTAATGAATCAAATCATCATACATCATTATAAAATAAGTTACGCAAATTTAATTTAATTTTTATGATTTATTATTATTTAATTCGTAAATTTAATTTAATTGTTTGTGTGTTAAATATAATTAAAAAAATCATTTATAGTGTTGTCTGAACAATATAATATAAAGCATGTACCAAACCTTAATATCTTGGAACTGAGGCCCAGCTTTACGCAATGCTTCGGTAAGAGCTATCATTGCTGGCACAAGACCATTAATATGAGCCGGATTACCAAGAAGCACAATTTCATTGCCAATAGATATATATTTTATCTTAGTTTGTGGATGGAAAGGTTGAATATTGGCGTTCACCCATGCTGAAGCTGCCCCTTCGTTGGCCAAATTAGGGATTTCACCGTTCGGAATGGTGACCGTCATCGTGATGCCGGTGTTGGCGAAGGCTCGAAGTACGTTAGGGTTGGTGTCGAAGATTTTGACGCTATCGAAAATAGTTTTCGATTTGATGAAGTTGGCAACTTCGGTCGGTGAAGGGAGGTTATCTGCAACCATGCCATAGTTAACGCCGATGGCGGCGGTGGAAGAGAAGAGGTTGAAGACGGTGGTTGAGAGGAGAAGGAAGAGTTGAAGGCTGGTCAATGACTTCATCGTTGCAATTTTATTTGACCCTTGATTTTGTTTTGGGGTTATAATTTATGCATATATATATAAGGACACTTGGAAAATGTAGTTTATGATCAATATTTTGACAAATGGGGAACTTTGAGAATTAACAGCTTCATCCATTAATGCATCACCTTTCAAAATATTCCAAAATTAGATAGTTTTCTTTCTTTAACACTTACTATTTGGCTATTGTTTTTAAAAAAATAAATATTAATTAAATTTTCTCCATTACAAATTTTTTATACTAACTTAAGTATCAAAGAATAACTCGGAATCAAAGATTTTGCAAAAAGTGTAAGCTCAACTTACTAGCTCGAAAAGATATTCACCAGTCCAATCCATCACCAAGAGGACGTAAACAAATGAAGTTGTTTATATGAACCTATTCTCAATCCATCTTGCTCTTGACAAAGGAAAATATCACATATCGATTAATTAAAGACTAAATTAAGTCTATTATAAAAAGAATCATCTTCTCTCATGAAGCACTTTTTTTCAAAAGATAAAATCATGAGAACAATCTTCGACGTTTAGCAAGTGTAGTTAGACAATCCTTATATCAATATAACTCATTTCTTTTCAATTTGTTTATATGTATTAAGATTTTTAACTTTGTAAAGGGACCCAACCCATTACAATGTAACCATGTATTCCTCCATTGGGAATTGAATTCTCGAGATCAAACCTCACAATCAAACACTCTTAGTTAAGACTTTATGATCTCTTCATGACCACTTTATTTCTATTTAAAAAAAAAATCTTAGTTTTATGTATAATTAATTATCATAGAGTTTACCAATATAGTTTGAAAATGATTTAGTTGCATATTTGATTTAGTTCAAATAATCTATATCATTTATTTGAATAAGTTATTGGATAAATTACATTAACAGTTACTCAATTTTGATGCAATTGACAAAACAATCACTTTTATTTCAATTCAGTCACTCAACTTTCGAAAAATAACAAATCAATCACTAACGTTATGAAAAAGTGACAAATCAGTCACCCATTAACATTTTCCGTTATAGGCCTAACGGGACAGGTGATGTGTCTATTTAACTTGCCACGTTGGATGAGACAAAGTTGAGTGACTACTTTTTTTCGTCATTCCTTTTTGTTTTTTAATAATGGCCCAATATTTTTACTTTTTTCATAAATGACCCAATATGTTTATACTTCTTCTTCTCCACCCCAACAATATTTGTTTTCACAGATGGTGATTTGCTTCAATCTACCATCAATCTCTTTTCTCTCCTTCTCTACCATCCAATATCTCCCCATCCAAATTCTGTCATGCCAAAACCCAAACCACAACTTCCAATCTATGCCCTCGTGGCTACCGTTGTTGTGTTGCCAAACCACTGCTTCCAATCTTGTGTCGCCAAAACCAAAAACAAATATTGCAACCCAACTATTTGTGGAAATGTCACAAATTACCAACCCAACCTCCCAACTGCGGTGACCATCGGTTTGAAGCCGACTGCCACAGCAACAAACGTACCATTTTATCCCTAAACCATGGCAAATTCTAGAACCAAAGCATCTAGTACTAACACTATACAATCCGAGCAGGTGGGTAGTGTAGTATTCTCAATGGTAGACCAGAAGGGTAATGAAATGGCTTCAACCTTAGCGGTAGCAGGTATTAATTGTGGTGACATGTTTAAGGCTTGGTGGTGAGTATTAGCTTTAATGTCGAATATTTGTTTTCAATTGTAGGAAATGTTTCATTGTGGTATTTTGTAAGTTGTTCCTTTGAATGTTGTTCTTGTTGTATTTACAACAGATCAATTTGATTAATGAAGAGAAGAAGAAGAAGAAATGGAGATGACTTGAGATGAGATGGTGCATTTGGCCAGATACAGTGAAGAAAAGCTCTCGATAGTTCTCGCCATCAGAAATATTCTTTGTGAAGCTTGCCCCACTATCATTGCCGCGATCCACAACCTCATGTTGTGGTTGAACCACTCTAGAATTTTTCTCTTCTTCTTCTCCTCCTCCTATTTTTCTTTTTCTTCTTCTTCTCTACTTCTTTTTTTTTCTTTTATTGCCCAGCCCAGCTAGGGTTTTAAATTGGGGTCGTTTACACAGTAGGATGACAAATCATCTTTCCGTTACGTCTGTAATGAAAAATGGTTAGTAGGACTAATTTATTATTTTTTGAAAGTTGAGTGACTAAATTGAAATAAGAGTGACTGTTTTGTCAATTGTATCAAAGTTGAGTGACTGTTGGTGTAAGTTACCCTAAGTTTTTTTTATTCTTTTTTATAAATCATAATGGATTGCTAATGACACCTTTTTTATGAGACAAACATCAAAAAATGTTAATGATGTTTTGTAATTTTTGCATTAATGAAGTTTTGAAAACACATAAACCTATTAAAATGTAGTAGACTTTTAATACAATGGCTTGAGTGCATTGAAGCACATTATCTTCTTATTTATGAATTGGGAATGGGCTATGGGTAGTTCTAAATATTGTGTTAAAAAGAGTAGAAATGATCGAACTTATAATGGGATTGTTCAAAAAATTGATGTAATTATAAATATGAAACTTTGATTTGGTATAATTATATACATATATTTTTTATTTAATTCTATATATTAAGAAAAACAAATAAATTAAAAATTCCGTTGAGTAAATATAATTGTTTATATATGTAATAGACTTGTTTATAGGTTAGGTCGGGTCACGCAAAGCATCTAGACCAATTTTTCAAGCTTGGGCCTTGACTAAAAATGGGCATAATTTTTTGCCCAAGCTCGATCCAAACTAAGAAAGGTAAATCTGGACCTAACCTAATCCATCCTTATTTGATTTTTATAAAATTAATTTTTATATAAAACAAATATAAAAATATAATGCACTAAATGCACTAAAAACACTAAAATAAATATTTTCTAAGACATTAAAAATATATTAAAGTAAGTCTTTATATTAAAAAATGTTAACATAAATATAATAAATGTTTAATTATATTAAATATTATTTTTAAAATTTTATATTCTTGAGTAGATATTTTTGAATTTTGGATAATGGGTTTAATTGTTATTCGGTTAGTGATTTAATATAATATATATATATAATTATTATTTAACATATATAATTATATAATGAACTTTTATCACATAATATATATCCGGACCAGGCTCAGACTAAAAATTTCCTACTTAAGGCCCGACCAATTAGAAAGCAAGTCTTAAATTTTTTCCAAGTCTATTTTTCGAGAATAGTATTTTTGTCCAAATAGATGACCCAACTTATAAACAACCCATTTTTTAAACAAAATTTTAGGTCTAAACGGTTGATCCAACTGACAAACAAGTCTATGTAGTAAAAAAATTTTATATACAACATGTTGATTACAATATTAGAAAATTAAACTAAAATTAAAATTAGATGTACAGTCACTATGCATGATATTTTATATTAAATTAAATTTTGTTATGCCAACCCAAAAGAATGTCCCAATTCCCAAAAAATTAGCATATCCAAAAATATAAGTCTCACAAATGTTTAGTTGTAGTTATGAACCTGATAAAGAGTACATGTCATAGATCAAAGTATAAGATTGACAAAAGAGCGACAGATCGTGTCCTATCGAGCCAAAGGTTACTAGATTCAACCAATTACTACGCACCGAATGACGTGACCTTTGGAGAGATTCATCATCATTCTACGACTCTGTCCAAGTATTTTTTTCACCATGCTTCACTTCATTTATTTAATCATTAAACAACATCACAAAGCACAAACTCCGACACCCTCCATAACTTTGTTCTCATTTTTTAGGCCCCTCAATCTTTGTGGCCCAAACCTCCCATCCATCTTCCTTCTAAGTTTTTGAAGTGATTGTGTTATGTCTTATCACTATATAAATATATAATTTGACTTATTTGTTGGCATACCTAATCAAAATATCTTGATGATTTATTTGTCTTTTTTTATGATTTTGTGCAACTAATCTCATATTTATTTATAGAATAGAGATTGAATCAAATAATATTACTTTTCAAGGATAATTTATGGATTAACTTTATGATCTTTTGTATCTTTATATTAAGGATAATTAATTTGATGAGATTTGTACAAATCAAGATTGATTAAAGGTTACTTTGTGAAGCTGAATTTGTGCTCTAAATATGAAAATTTTGTTCAACCTTGACAGATGTTTATTGTTGAGGAAAGTTCTTTTTAGGTGGTTGTTGAAGAGCCAATAGAAGTGGCCATTACGGCTAGCACTTCGATGGCTAACATAACTTGTCATTTTTGGAGTTGACAATCTTTTCAACAAATCAACTGGGCAACAACTTGGATGATTTTGTGAACATGTGTTATTTCATATTTGAAAAATTCATATTGTGGAGTAACAAATATTTGAAGAGTGAATCAATCCGAACCAAGCAAATCAGGTCCCTTATTTTGTGTAGATTGACGTGATTGATTTGAAGACTTATCTTGAAATTTTATTTATTTATTTTAGACTTTATGAGGATATTTGTAAAGCCTTTTTATTAGGTTATTTTTGTGGGATATTGATTGTAATTGATCTTTATCTTGGCAAGCCTTAATTTCTTATATATTTGAGACTTGTGTAAGTTAGAACTATGTAGTTTTATAGCACTTAATTCTTCATTGAGGAACTTGTATTTGAGAGTGCCTTGAAAGTGAAACACAAGTTACCTAAGTTTTCAAGGAAAGAACTTAAAGATGAGTGATCAAGATTTAAATATCTTGTATTGGGATTAAAATAATAGATTTAGTCATTGAGTTAGGCTTTGCAAATATAGTAAAACCGATTTGCATAAACAATTCTTCTGTATTCTATTTTTTAATTGTTTATTGCAGATACCATTTGAAATGCCCACTTCTACTGCCACTTCGATAATCAAGCACTATATTTTTCATAAGCAATTATTTACCATAAGTTCAAACAATTCATATATATTTTACAAAAAAAATAACAATAGTAGTTTTCAAAATAAAGCTATTATATATATTTATTTATTTTTACTTAACAAAAACAAAAACAAAATCAAGTAGTGAAATAATATATTTAACTTAGATCAGAATCTCTAATTCTTATAAAAATTACAAACACTACCCTATATAATGTATGCAGATAAAATTTCAATGGACAATTTTTCTCTAAATAATAGGAGTTAGAAGAAAGAAAAATTGGTTAATAATTTGAAAATCTAATTTTGGAATATTTTAAAATGTCAAAAGCCTTAATGGACTATTAATTCTCAAAGTCCCCCATGTGTCAAAATGTTGATCATAAACTACATTCAATGGTTGATTCACCTTCTCTATATATACACAAAATTATAACCCAAAAAAAAAAAAAAAACAAGGACCAAAATCATAAAAACAAATTGGAATCATGAAATCATTGAGCAGTGCTTCTTTCCTCCTCCTCAGCACGGTTGTCTTCCACCTCTTCTCCTCCGCCGCCGCCGTTGAAACCGATGCTAAGCCCCCTATAATTTCCAAGGGTGATTCGAAATTAAGCCAAAGCGATGGTAGGAAGTTTTGTGTGTCGAAACCCGAAGCTAGTGATGCTCAATTGAAAAAAAACTTGGATTGGGCATGCAAGGAAGGCATCGATTGCAGTCCGGTTGAACCGGGAGCGGTTTGCGATGATCCGGCCAGCCTGAGGTCTCGTGCAAATTATGCCATGAATACTTACTATCGAACGAGAGGTGAAACTAAAAATGCTTGTGATTTTGAAGGCACTGGTCGACTCATCGATACCAATCCAAGTAAGTTCAATTATTGTTATTTGGGGGGTGAGGCTAGGAATTCATCCTACCAGTGGGATACCGACTAGTATATTGGTCTAACCATAGGGATTGAACTAATTTCCGAATAAACCGTTCGAAATTGATAAAGATAAAAAATCAGAACAGAAAAACAAGCGATTAAACTAATTTCATAAAATTTAAAATATTTTTTTCTTTTTAAATTATTTATTTAATTATCATTTTAGTCTCCACATACGTAAAATTATTCAATAGTCATGATTTTATTTATTGTATATTAAGAAATTTTCTAACTTTTATTTAAAGTCGAGAGATAAAATCTTGAAATGAAATTATGGCACCCAAACGAAACATACCATTAAATTATGGGTTTAAAGTTGGGAAAACCCAAGGATGAATTGGTTAAAGTAAGATTTTTTTTTTAATTTGAAATTATAGGAATTAAATTAAATTCCACACAAAATAAAAATCAGACTTTTTTTTTTTCTTTATTTAATTGCGTCTTTATTTTTTGATGCAGGTTATGGCGAATGCACATATCTTTGAAGGATGGTCCTTTGGTTGACACATGGGCCACTTTTTTTTTTATATAAGAAAATGGTCAAATTCCAAGTTTAGTCCTTATATTATATTCAAATTTAAGATTATACACCGACGGTCAAATTTGAAGCTTGGTCTCTATACTACACTCATATCTAACATTTAATCTGTACACTTAAACTTTTTTTATATAAATTGGTGCCTCAAAATTTATAATGTGATTGATTAGTTCAAATACTTTATTTTGATTAAAGTGTTGATGTAACTCCTAAGTGTTGTTACCATTATCAAAATTACTTGTAAAATTAAAGTTCATTATAATGCTTATCTTTTTATTATATGGCTACTGAGTGAGTTTTTTTTTAATTTCAAAATGTCACACCAATGAATTTAGCATAAGCATTTAATGGTGTTAATTGGATCTAAATCTTTAAATTCAAGAACAAAGCGATTGAATTCCTAAAATAAAAGTACGATGACTAAATTTCAAATATATAAAAGTATAAAGATTTAAAGTATATTTTAATATGATATTTACTCTCTAAATTAACCCTAAAATAATTAATAATTAACCCAACACGAAATGTGGTAGGACCCATACTAATAATCGTATATAGGGTCCAAAAGACCTTCCTCTGCTGACACTCATGGTTATTATTATTTTTATATTATTAAAAATGGTTACATTTTAGTTTTTGGTCGTTCTATTATATTAAAATTAAGATTTAATTTCATTCTTTAATTTCTAACATCATCTTGTCCGTATATTTTATAATATTATTATTAGTTAGTCTCAATAGTTAATATAGTTAACTTTTTATTAAAATATGATACGGTTATATATAATTTGAATGCCATATGTGGCTTCCTATTTCTTTTAGGTTTGTATTGCCTTTCCTTAACATTACAAGACAATGGTCAAATTTTATGTTTGGTCCCTAAATTATGTTGAAACTTGAGATTTAATCTATATCCTTTTTTTATATAATTTGGCCCTCTACTTTTTTAGTGCCGTTAGTTTAGTCTAAATAGTCAATATTGTTACCTATTTCAATCAAAATCAGTTTTATCATCTCAAGTTTGAATGTGTGTTTTAATAAAAATCCTAATTAGTATTTTCAATGTTATTTTATTTTTACATGACTATTAAGTGAATGTTTTTTTTAAATTTCAAAATGTCACACAAAGAATTTAATAGAAGAATTTCAATGGTGGTAATAACTGGACCTGAATTTTTAAATTCATGAAAATAAAAGTATGGGGACTAAATTCTAAATGTACAAAGTGCATAGGGATTTAGATCATATTTTAACCTTCAAACTTTTACTTTATGATTTGATACAAGCAAATAATCAACACAACGCAATGAGTGGGCTAAAAACCATACTTCGAACCTTCTTTTTATGACACACGTTATTTTTTACATTTTTAAGAATTGTTACATTTTAGTTTTGGTCCTTTTATTATACCTAAAATTGAGATTTGATCTTTAATTTGGTCAATATATTGTTATTATGTTATTAATTAGTCCCAATGATTAATATAGTTAACTTTTCAATTAAAATTATTACATAGTTACATATAATTTAAATGTCCTAAGAGTGTTTGGCACATGGCTTCCTATTTCTTTCAGGTTTGCATTACTTTTTATTGACATTATAAGATAATGGTCAAATTTTAAATTTGGCCCCTAGAGTATGTTGAAACTTGAGATTTAATCTATATACTTTATTTTTGGACATAACTTGGTCCCTCTACTTTCATAATGTCATTAGTTAGTCTAAATAATTAATATTGTTAACTATTTCAATCAAAATGCTTACGCCAATTTTTATTATAAAAAACACTATTTCAATAGAAAAAATTAGTTTACCATCACAAGTTTGAATTGCATTTTGAGGGAAAAAATACTTAATTAATATTTTCAATGTTATTTTATTTTTACATGACTACCAAGTGAATTTTTTTAATTTCAAAATGTCACACCAAAGAATTTAATTGAAGAATTTCAATATTGGTAACAACTGAACCTAATTTTTAAATTCGAAAAATAAAGGACTAAATTTTAAATATACGAAGTGTGGGGACTTAAAGCATATTTTAACCTTTAAATTTTTATTCTATAATTTGACACAATCAAATAATCAACCCAATGCACCGCCAATGAAAACCATACTAGTACCAATTATTGATTGAAGAGTCTTGTAAATTTTATTATTTTAAAATTAATTTTAGAAGGAAAAAAATAAATTTTGTCATGAAAATATTAATATTTGTTGAATTTGTTAAAAAAATCTGTCTAAAATAATGTATTACAAAAAAAATAGATCCTTACTGTGCAATGTAATTCTATATATCATTTGATGAAATGGAAAGAAAAGGATAAAATTTTAATAGCAGCTTTTAGTTTGAAATATGAGTTTTATTTGTCCTAATTCGTTAATATTTGCAAGTAATTAACTTAAGCTCAATTTGAAAAACCAATCGTGTAAGTGCAAGTAAGGTGATAATAAAAACATTGTAAGTGAAAGAGTGCTGCAATTAGAAATAGAAAAAAAAAAAAAAGCAGCTCAATTGACAAATCAAATTTGAGCTTCAAAAAGAATCCTTTCATTTCATAATGTGTTAGTATTACTTTATGTATTAATATCATATAGTATCTTCTAATTCTTGGAGAGATAAAGAAGATGAGAGAAGGAGAAATAAGGAGGCAAGCATTATGAACAATTTGGGGGCAAATGGGGGATAATGTCATGTGCTTCACTATTTCTAGTGCTTGAAACCGTTTACAACGATCTTTTGTTTGAATTTCGAACCATCCTAAGCCTCTGCACATTACAAGCCTAGAAGACCTTTGGGACTCGAATATTCCACCATAACATTTCTCTTGACTTGCTTGTATTGCTTTGGATGAACACCTTCAATTTGTTTTATGTATCCTTAATATATCTACATAGTCCATTTTGATGGATAACATAATTGTACATATCATCATTTAAATTGCCTCTATATTTGTTAGCATTTTAATTTGTTGAACTAATTTTTTGTGTGCTTTAAGAATACTTGAGTTAACTAAATATCATTCTTAGGTTGCATGTGAGATAGTTCGGGTACAAGTTCGAAATGTTACTACCATGTTGCCTTTTCGTAAATTTAGTCAAAGGGTCGTCCCTTTTTGCATGTTTTGTGTGTCCGTTGAGGACAAGCAAAAAGTTAAGTGTGGGGGAGTTTGGTCTGCCATAATTTGATATGTCAAATTAGGCTTCCCCGTTATACTTAAGAAACTTGTTTTCGAGCAAATTAGTATATTTTTCTGTAGTTTAGCATAGTTTGTCGATTTTCTCTTTCATATGTGTTTAATGTATTTTGTGCTTATTTTGAGAGAAACTTGATGGTAGGCTTCCCCTAACGATTGATTGAGTGTAGTAGAAACTTGATGGTGGCCCGATTTGGAGCGAAAACATCACCAAGGAGGGGGTATCGCGATATCCAATGTTGGGTATCATACGATATCCACACTGGGTATCGCAATATCCAACCCTTCAAGGGAACTCCCCATTTTCAAGACTTTCCTTGGTATTGCAATATTCAGGCCTGGGTATCACGATATCACTGTCGTGATGGGACAAAATTGACATCAGGGATAGTCCATGACCGACCAAAGCACCAATAAAAAAGACACATTGAGGGGCATTTTGGTCATAAAAATGGGTCAAAATTGTTGCTAAAAATTGGCTAGAGAGAGGGAGAGAGGAGATATTGGACACAAGTTTTAAGATAGTTTTCCTTAGTTTTTATTTTTATCTTCTTTAGGGTTTAGTCTTCTCCATAGTTGTAGCATTTAGTTTTCTACAATTTCTTTGTTTTCCTAGCATTTTCTTAGGTAGCTGAGTTAGTTATAACTATAACTTAAGTTTATTTACATGTTTAGTACCTTAAACTTTATTGTAATCACATTTTAATATTGAGTTTAATGCTATTTCAGTTTGCTTTCTTTTTATCTATAAAAAATCCAACATTTCATCTTTTTTTATTGAGTTTTATTTCAATGGTTTTCATGGTTGTTTCCTTGTTGTTTGTTAGCCTAGAAATGGTAATGAGTGGCTAAATACTGAGGAGTTGATTGATAGAAATGTTGGGTAATTGATTTTTAGGTTCGGGGCTAAATTGCAAAACTGGACTAAATCAATAGACTTAAAAACTTAGGATTGATGCCCTTAAGGGAAAACTAAGATATGTGAGATCAAGAGGAGATCTTATTGGGCACTAATTTAATAAGTCCCTGGTTAGTTGGTGAGGTCGAGAGATAAACTAGACTAATTCGTCCAATTTGTTATTGTTGAGGCCGAGAGGTAAAATGATGCCAATTTAGGAGTAATAACAATTTAGATTCCTAATTTGAAAGTCAACCATCCACATGGAAATCAACCAACCACTCTCTATTATCGTGTTTGCTCATATTTGATAGTTGTGTTGTTTGTTTTCTTTACAATTTAGTCATTTGCAAATTTTAGGTAATTAGTTGGTATAAGCACACTCTTGAATGGCATGCCGTATTATAGTATCTAGCGAGTAGTTTTTTAGACTCTTTATTTGCATGTTTTTAGCTAGAATTCACTTAATCATCAACTCCTTTGGGTTCGATCCTCGAAGTACTCTTGTATCCCGTTGTACAAATTATATTACAACTGACTTGTCACACTTGTAGACACTGCATGTAATTATTTGGATATGATTGTTATTTTAGTGTTGATTCTTGCTCAACCACGGTGTTTGTGCACTAAGGTTGGCGAGGCAGTCATTTATCAAATTAAATTAATTAATTAATTATGAGTTATTGAATTCAAGTAATCAATTTATAAGTTTACGATGTTCCAAATTCATGGTAGAATATTTGATTAGGGAACTTAATAGTTTATTGCATTAATATCTTTAAATCCCCTCATTGACGATTAATTTCATTTGATAAAATATGATTAATAGATTTTTTTCACATGAAATTTAATCATTTTATTGAAATAATATTATAATTAAGATCATTTTCATTCAATGTCAAGGAAAAGGTGGCACCCTCCAGTGATTGGCTAGGTTAAGATAAATGTTGATGGCTCGGTTTCAAGGAACAGTTCAAGGGTGGCACTAGGTGGGGTGCTGAGAGGACCAAGCAGTGGGTGGCTTGTTGGGTTCAGAATGAGAACAGGTATGTCTGATATCTTTTCTATTGAAGCTAAGGTTGTGTTAGAAGGATTGGAATTAGCTTGGAACAAAGGTTTTAGACAGGCTGAATTGGAATGTGATAGTGTGTTATTAGTTGATGTTTTGTGGAATGGACTTGCAACAATAAGTAGTATTGCCGAAATTAGGTTGATACATGAATGGTGCTCCAAGGATTGGCAAATTAAGTTTCGTCACATTTTATGGGATAGTAATAAAGTTGTAGATAAGCTAGCTAAGATGGATGAAGACAGAATTAATTGCTTGGTCATGCTTGAAGATCCACCCCTCTCTGTACGGGATCTGTTGAAAAAGGATATCTATAATTCGAGCATGGATGAGAGTTGAAGTTGTTAAGCTTGTTCAATTAAACATGTTCTAATCTATTCTTGTACCAAAAAAAAAAGGTATAATTTTGTTGTTATACCTATTTGGTTGTTATAGCGGGTGGTTGTTATAGAAAGGGTTGATAGTATATTCTTTTATTAAAATTTTAAACATAAATAAAATAATATATTTTATTGAGGTGATAAGCAGTGCCACGAGTAGTTGCGACTACACTTGGCATTGCATAACCTTCATAGTTTGCCTTGTTTAAAATTGACAATGTTTTGAAGCAAATCTTTAGGTTGTAATCTTTGTTGATATCTTAGACTGTGTGATATTCGATTTTAAAGATTGACTCATTTGAAGGAACATATCTTGAAGATTATATCAAATCGGATTAAACAATCGGTTCTCTTGCTTTAAGGAGATTGGATCTAATTGCCTTGAAAACTTATATTGGATATCTCAATAATATCTTCGATTTTATTATGATATTGCTTATTCTTCTTTAGTTGGTACTTTGATGAAATGATTGGTTATAATTGATTTAGTATTTTAACAAATCGAAAACAATATATATTTTTAAACTTGTATATTTAATTATTTATTAGAAATTTTTGTTGCGAGTGCATTTTGTAATCGGATAAAGCTATTATATATATATATATATATATATATATATATATATTTACGTAACAGAAATAAAATTAAGTAGTCAAGTAATATATTTAACTTAGACCACAATCTCTAACTCTTATAAAAAATAAAACACTCTATACAATAATCACATAGTTTAATGTATTCGGATAAACAAGCTTATGGACAAAATTTCTCTAGATAATAGGAGTTTAAAGAAAAAAACTTGGTAAATAGTTTGAAAATCTAATTTTGGAATATTCTGAAATGTCAAAAGCCTTAATGGACGACTAAACTGTTAATTCTCAACGTTCCCCATATGTCAAAATGTTGATCATAGACTACATTCCATGGTTGATTCATCTTGTGTATATATACACACAAATTATAACCCAAAATAAAAATCAAGGATCAAATAAATATAAAATTAGAATCATGAAATCATTGAGCAATGTTTCTTTCCTCCTCCTCGGCACCGTCTTTTTCCACCTCTTCTCCTCCACCGCCGTTGAAGCTGCATCCAAGGGTAAATTATTGCATGGTGAATATAAGGGAGCGAAAGACGAAGATAAGAGGTATTGTGTGCCGAAACCCGAAGCCAGTGATGCTGCATTGCAAAAGAACCTAGATTGGGCATGCGGTCAAGGCATCGATTGTAGTCCGATTCAACCAGGTGCAATTTGCGGTGATCCAGCCACTGTGAGGTTTCGTGCACAATTTGCCATGAATTCTTACTACCGGAAGCAAGGTGGCATTGATAGTGCTTGTGATTTTAGTGGCACTGCTCAAATCACCCATGTCGATCCAAGTAAGCTCAAATATATTTTTTAGGAATTAAATTTAATTATAACACTAAAATCAAAGAAGAAAAATCGAAGACATTGTTTAATTTTACTTATTTATTTGCGTGTTTACTTTTTGGTGCAGGTTCTGAAAAATGCAAATATGTTTGAAGGCTTAAAGGTTTTGTTTATCTCGAAAAAAGAGGATAGATTTATTTAGTAAAAATATTTTATTTTTTTGCAAAAACAAAAGATTATGTCATTAAAATATAGATTATTACGTATTTCAAAATAAAAATTTCTAACATTTAAATATCTTCTTTTTTATGGACTGTAGTTTTCATTCACCATAAAATAATTTCAAACACTACACCAAAACAGGCTTTTAGCGGTGCTTTTTTAGGCCTTTAGCGGCGCTTTTTAGCGCCACAAATACTTTTAGCGGCGCTTTCGAAAGCGCCGCAAGAAATGCCGCTAATGACAGCGTCGCTAACTTTAGCGTCATTTTTATAAATAAACGCCGCTAAAGATCATGACCTTTAGCGGCGCATTTCTCACAAACGCCGCTAAAGACCAAGACCTTTAGCGGCGCTTTAACCACAAACGTCGCTAAAGACCAAGACCTTTAGCGGCGCTTTTCTCACAAACGCCGCTAAAAACCAAGACCTTTAGCGGCGCTTTAACCATAAACGCCGCTATAGAACATGAGCTTTAGCGGCGCTTTTCCCACAAACGCCGCTAAAGACCAAGACCTTTAGCGACGCTTTAACCACAAACGCTGCTAAAGAACATGATCTTTAGCGATGGTTTTATCACAAACGCCGCTAAAAGTACAACTCTTTAGCGGCGTTTATAGAAAAACGCCACTAATTTTGACAAATTTGTAACACCCGATTTTCATCCATATACAATCCTTCCTATAACATAAAATCCAACCAAAAACAACAAATTTAAATGATACTTCAAATTCAATGAAAGATAAATGATATAAATTGATAACTGAATTATAATTCAAAATATTCTTACAATAATATTAAAATTAACAATGTTAAAAATATTCTTACAATAACTAAAGCACACTAAAATGTTTACACAATCACCTCCCGAAACAAAAGAATAACCACAAGAACAAAAAAAAAGAAAAATTACAGCACACTTGAAAGAAGAAATTTCAGCCTCTGTGTTCTCCAATTGCCTCTCCAATTTTAGCTCATTCGACCTTAATCTAAGTGCCTAAAAAGAAAAAAGCAGATGCCAGCATAAATAACTTTATACAAAAAAAACATTCAATGGAAGATAATCCAAATGCTCGTCATATGGTCTAAACAAGCAAATTAACAAGATCAAAACCAAATAAATATAAGAGAGAGAGAGAAAGTTAAATCAACACTTTAAAATCCTTTCGGTTCTGTGCAGTAAGGATGGCAAACTATTTAATCTAATGGTAGAAATTTATAACAAAGATATTTGTAATCATTAAATTAATACTTTTTTTGTCTTTCCACTTTTCATCCTTGCTACCAAAAAGTGCTAGCCTTTTATCACATGCCTAAAGGAGAGGCCTTCAAGCAAGTCATACACATAATAAGTACTGGAAAATTAAGCCAATACTAACTTTCAAGGTAACACTTTGGAATAAAACTAAATAAGTAAAGGTCTAATTATGAATTTTATCCCCTTAATTTACAAAACCTGATAAGTTAGTCCAATTGGATAACATTAGTAAACCTCACTGTTAAATTACTAGCTTGAACATCAACACTTCAATATTTAATATGTAAGGAATTATCAAAAATCAACATTTCAATAATTTATATGCAAGAAATTAACACAAATCAATCTTACAACAGTTTATGTGAAACAAATTAGCAAAAATCAATTATTCATAGTTCATATATTTACCGGCATTAAGGCTAAATCTTCAATTTCTATAACGATTTATATGCAACAAATTAACAAAAATCAATGGTTCAAGTTCATGTATTTACCAAAAATCAGACTAATTTTTCAATATTTATAACAACTTATATGCAACAAATTAGCAAAAATAAATGGTTCAAGTTCATGCATTTACCAACAAGCAGACTAAATTTTCAATTTTCAATTTTAAAACCCTAAACCCATTTTGGGTAACATTAGTAGAACATTTCAATATTTAATATGTAAGGAGATATAAAAATCATCATTTCAACAATTTACATGCAAAAATTAGCAAAATTAACAATTCATGTATAATGTATTTACCAAAAACCGGACCAACTTGTCAATTTTATAACATTTTAAATGCAACAAATTAACACAAATTAACAATACAAGTTCATATATTCACCAAAAACCAGACTAAATTTTCAATTTTATAAAATAAGAGGATGGAAGTCTAACAAATTAAAGTTTCCAATGAAATTCAGACTTACACCAGTAAGTAAATAAGAGTTTTAAACTATCGGAGATCAAAACAAATTAGCAAAAACCAACTGTTCAAGAGCATGTATGCACAAAAAATAGGATCAAATTTCCAATTTTTTGCAAATTAAGAGGATCAAATTCTAACAAATTAAAGTTTCCAATGAAATTCAAAATTACACCATTAAGTAAATAAGAGTTTTAAATTACCGAGATCAAAAACCCATTTTGGGTATAAACTTATGTAACTATTTATTAAATCATAACGTCGTTTTGATGCTTTGGTTCAATATTAGCTGAAGCTTCTCTAAGTTCCTGCAATTTTGAAACAACAAAATTTAAAAGAATAAAAATTTGAGAAGCTATTACATTTCATGTAAGTGTAAATTAATGACGTTAGTGTGTTTAGGTGAGAAACAAAATATAAGTTGAGACAAGTTGAGGTATAAATTGCATATTAATCCTTACCAAAATTGATAGCTAAAACTTTATCTTGTTAACCATAATTAAGATCATATTATTCAAAGTTTGCAATTTCAGTTTCAAGCCGTGAAGAATGAAATAATAGCCATAGCAGCGCCTGCAAAACCTCCATATGAATGAACAAATGTAGTTCTTATAATATAAATAATCAAAAGGAGCAATAATATAAAACATACTTTTTGTAGTTTCCTTATTTTCTCTGAAATCAAACAGCAGCACATATAAACCTTGAATCTCTAACTCTTAATCTACTTCATTCTTGGATGTCATAATTTTATATATAATATACCTTTTTGTAGTTTCCCTATAAACCCTAAATCTCTAACTCTTAATCTCTAACCCTTAACCCCTAACCCCTAACCCATAAACCTTAAATCACAATCCTTAAATCAGAATCCCTAATCCATAATCCCTAATTCCATAATTTATAAACCTTAAAATTGCAACTCTTAAACCAGCCCTAAATCCTAAATTAACTATATATATACCCTAAACCATATATATTAAACCCTAAACTATAATGATAATTAAATTAAATATTTTAAAATTAATACCATCGTATCTTTTACAATTATATTTGAAATTATTTAATATATAAATTAAAAATCAATCAATCATGTACACAAAAAATTTAAAATTATTTTAAATAATAGTATTTTAATTTCTTCATTTTTAACAAATATTTTTCTATGTTTTTTTATTTCAAATTTATCCATTTTTATCAAATATTCAATTAAAAATCAATTAAATAGTAAATAGCAGATAAAATGTTTTTGCGGCGCTTTTTCAAAAACGCCGCTAAAGATCTGAGCATTAGCGGCGCTTTTTTAAAAACGCCGTTAAAGATCTGAGCATTAGCGGCGCTTTTTTAAAAACGCTGCTAAAGATCTGAGCATTAGCGGCGCTTTTTTAAAAACGCAGCTAAAGATCTAAGCATTAGCGGCGCTTTTTTTAAAAACGCCACTAAAGATCTGAAAGGTACAAAACGATGT
Organism: Gossypium raimondii; assembly: GCF_025698545.1. Lineage (NCBI taxonomy): Eukaryota > Viridiplantae > Streptophyta > Magnoliopsida > Malvales > Malvaceae > Gossypium > Gossypium raimondii. The sequence goes on from NC_068574.1 coordinate 58,684,480, forward strand.
CGTTCGGCTTAGGTTTTTTGCGGCGTTTTTCCAAAAAATGCCGCTAATGCTAATTTTTAGCGGCGCTTTCCTGGAAACGCCGCTAATGCTCGATCTTTAGCGGCGTTTTACGTAAAGCGCCCTAATGCTCGATTTTTAGTGGCGTTTTTTGTCTAAACGCCGCAAAAAATGCCGCTAAAAGCCTGTTTTGGTGTAGTGAAAAGGAAATGTAACAGATAATTTGAAAATAGATTCTTACGAAATGAATAGATGTAATTCTAGATATTAAACGATGAATTGCAATATCTTGTGGATAATAAAATTTTAGAAAAATTTGATTGAATTTACTTAAAATTTAGGGGGAAAGCTGATTGAGTCTTAATTTAATTGGCATAGACATTGTTGTCAATGCATGAGGACGTGGAGTCGAGTGTGTTGAAGCACATTATCCTCTTATTTATGGGATGGGAAGGGAATATGGGTAGTTCTAGACATTGTGCCAAAAAAAAAAAAAACAGGTGTAACGAGAACTTATAATGAGATTGTTCAAAAAAATTTAGGGAAAAAATTGTAAGTTTGAGTTTACTTAAATTCGGATAAATTTTTAGCAATATTTTATCGAATTTACTTAATATTTGTCATTGAGCAGTGTTTTCTTTGCTTCTTCTTTTTTAACAATTTTACTTTATTTATTCTAATATTGTTATTGTAATATATATTTAGTTCATGACTTTTAAATAACATGTAATCTTTTTATTTAAATTAATAAAATATGTAAAAAAATATTCCTATAAACATTATTTATTAAAAATAATTTATATAATTAATTATTTTTTGAGAGACTATATAATTATATATTAAATTTATATTTTAATAAATTTAATTTAATGTCCTTAATAGTAATTTTGCTTTCATATTATAATTTATCTTACCGCCATTGTTGCATTTGCATCAAAACACTGATTTCAACATTGATTTTAATCTCACTGTTATAGTACTCGAACTCACTATTATATTATTCAATTTTGTAACACCCCAAACTTGGCCTAGAAGTTTAAGTCAAATCTAAAGGAGTTACACCAACACATTAAAAACTAGTTCCGACAAGAATTCAGAAAACACTCAGACTGCTATTTGATTTGTAGCGGAAAATCCTTTTGGAGTTTAACTTTGAAAACTGAAACCCATTTAGGTCGACTTAAATGCTTTTGAAGTTTTGCGTTCAAAATTATCAGTTACTAATGAAATTAGCAAAAACCCAAGACAAATTCAGAATCAAACTACAAACTCAAGGGATTAAAAACATACTTACATCAGTGCAAAAAAAATCTGAGCTCCACACACCGTCTAGTCCTAAGTTAGACCTGAACACACAAAGATAAAATCAAAAGGTGAGCTATAAAGCCTAGTGTATAACCAACATCAATTACAATTAACAAAACATAGTATATAAATCAGAGTAACAAAGAAAACTAATAGCGAGTATAAAACATGAATGGAACAGACCAGAGTATCATAGAGGTTGCCATCATGCTAATATAACAGAACAACACAAACCCACTAGCACAGGACAGAGCAGAGCAGAACAAAACAGAGCAGAACTGAATAGAATAGAATAAAGCAGAACGAAACAGAGCTACGCAGAGGATGTATGTTTATACAGATGTGGTATTTTTCAAAACCAATCAGAATGCAGATTTATCAGAAAACATCCTACCCAACTCTGCTACACATCAAAATAGAGTTCTCCCAGAACTCGTGTAGCCTAATCACACCAACAGATAACTGTGGATAGTGCCACCTAAATTTTGCATTTAAAACTGCCATATTGGATACATGTGGTCAAGCCACTAAATTATAGCCAAGCTGCCAGAACATAAACATGGATAGACTGCCAAATAATGCAGGTAATCAAACTGCCAAAAACTTCCTCCTTTCACATCATCCCAAGTCCCAAGTAATGTGTCATGGCATGCATATATAGAATAAGCATGTAAGTCATGTTATTGTATAGTAACAGAGTTAGTAGGCATGGAGTCCATGCGTTATAAAGTAGATTTATCGAAACTTAACAAATAATATAAAATTCGCCAAGAAAATACATGCATGGTTATAAATCAAAATCAATGCCAATCAATTCAACATATTCGGATATCACATGTTCTTAAGCAACAGAGTCACATGAAGGCTTACAAACAAACTTAATAGAATATTATCTCATGTATCCGATGCATATTCTTTATAGTTCTTTGGGCGAAGAAAATAAACGTGATGTGAAATGAAATTGTTTAAATAGTGTGAATACTGAATCTAAATTGGATACATGAGAATGGAATGAAATAAATGTTGTACTTGCTGAAGATTTTTTATATAGATTAAATGGTATCGTTGGAAGTGTTATTTTATTCGTGTGTGATAATCTCACCTATTGTTGTTAAATTTTGATAATAGGGAATTGTATAGTAGCTAGTCCATTTAATTAAATGTGAATTGAGGTGAGTTATATTGTTTTAAATTGTGAATGATAAACAAATAAAATGATTTGAGTTATAATTGGTCAAATGTGTTTTGGATAGTATTAAAGATAAATTGTTATATTATAAGCTTGTGTAATATAATGTATTAATTTCTGGAAGTGTCAAGTGATGTACTTGTGGATGTAACAAGATTCCAAATGATATCCGTACTTGTTACATTAGGTTTTCATAATTGAATTATAAATTTATTGAGGTAGGTTAAATTAATTTCATACGAGCTTACTAAGCATTTGTAATGCTTATCTTGTTTGCTTTTCTGTCTCTGAATAGATTGCTTTGTGGAATGCATCATTCAGATCAACTTGGAGCTCACACTATCCAATCTCTGATTTAGTAATCTTTATTTATTCTAGATTTGGTTATGTGGCTTGTATATAGGGTTGTACTTGCGTTTAAATATTTTGGATGTTCATGATCTTGTTCTAATGATGTTGATGATGTTGGATGATTTGGTATTATTATAGGAAATGAAGTGGCAAGTGAATAGATAACTTGAAATGTGATTTACTCAAGCTAATGGATATGCATATATGAATGAGATTGAAATTTATGTATTGGTTCATTTTAATGTGGATAAAAGTGTAATGTTTGGAAGTGATGATTTTGATTTGGTTGATTTGTAACATGAGTTGCACATATGTTTTGGTCAATATGGTGGATTTTACTTGATGAGTTTTGACACTTAGCTAGAAAGGATGAATTTTATTGATGAACTCTTGGTATTTGAAATGATGAACACGTGTGAATGTTAAGTATGAATATTGAGGCATGAATGATAATGAATGGTAATATATGAATTTTTTATTTGAGGTACCAGTTGTGGCATATTGGTTTGGCAAATGAATGATATAAGGATTGTTTTAACATGATTTTGATGTCTTTTAACAGGCTGAGAAATGGTGTATTGCATGGTTGTCGTATATTTGGATCATTGGTGTGGTAACTTGCCTTGTAGAGTACCACACTATCTGACAGACGATCGTGTGCCATACATGAGCATATGACACGGTCGTGTAGTCTGTATGTTTAAAGTAACAAATGATGCACACGGTCACAGTCTCTCACATGGCCTAGAGACACAGTCGTTTGAATATTTACAAAGTTTTACGATTAGGTACAACACAATCACAATTAGTTACACGGCTTGTCAACATAACTATGTGACTCTACATACACGATCTTAGTTCACATACATGGTTGGGCTACATAGTTGTGTGTTTTAATCCCACACAGCCTCAGTCTGTCACAAGGCCTAGCCATACGGTCATGTGACCCATGTTTTTTCTTTTTACCTATCTTTCAATAAAAGTTTCAAATTAGTCCTGACTTGTTTCCCAGTTGGTCTAAAAGATTCGTAAGCTCGTTTGGAACTCGAATATGTTCATAAATCATATTTTTCTTGGATTATATCATGTTTATTATTTAATGGAATGTTTAAAGCTTAATTTATATTTGTGATATGCTTGGTTAACTGTGGTAGCATCCTATAGCTCAGGTCCGACAACCGTACCGAGTGAAAGGTGTTACACATGTATTTGGCTCAACAGCAACAGTAGACATTCTTATCATGTATTCAATTCAATAGTAACAGTAGACATGTTTATCATGTATTTGGTTCAACAGTAACAGTAGGCATGCATCAGTAATACAGAGGTAAGAATAACAATATCAATGGATTAGAAAGACAGTGACAATAGACATGTAATATTCACATATCATCATTATTCAATAGCATTTCAATAATCAAATCACAGATTGTAGCATGTTCATAATATCAGGGACTCAATCCGGTGAATAAAATTTCTATAAATAGTTCAGGGGTCATATAATGACTAAATTGAATTATTCACAAAATTTTAGGGTAAAACTATAAAATAGGCCACACACGACTGTGTGTCCAGCTTGTGTGGGGTGTTGTAGATCATGTGGAGGGTTTACACGATCGTGTAACAAACTGTGGCTGTGTGGAATATTGGAAAATTAAGCGATATGAGGGACACAACTGTGTAGAGGGTTCTTAGTCGTGTGAGATTCAAACACTAGCCTAGGGATTTTAGGGCACATGGTCGTATGGAGGGGCTGTATGGTCCACATGCCTGTGTGGCAAACCGTGTGGTCCTAATCCTAGAAACGATTTTCCCCGATTCATTTATATAATAAGACACACCTTTCACTGAAAACTCGATTGATGTTCCTTATGGTCAAATCTGATCTGATACATTTAAAACATGTATTCCAAAAAAACATTTATACAAGAGTTAACGCTTTATTTCAAGATTTATCAAGATCATCAAAAGTTACAACAAGAATCATAAAAGAATGATTAAATTGAATGTAAGATTAGTTTCGTATAGAAGAATTACGAAAATTCAAGATCTAATCTTTGAAACGAGATGTACTTACCGCTTTTGGCAAAGATCAAGATTTTATTGATGATAATTCTAAAATCGATGGAAAGAACGATGAAATAGAGGATGTTTTAATCCAACTATTGTCTTACACATTACAGTTTCATGCACCTATGATTCTAAAGAATCAGTAAACTATTTTGAGGTGTCGCTCTGAAGGACCAGTTCATAATCGTTATTGCGGTGTCGCTCCATAGAGTTGATAGACTGTCCTTACAATGTCACTCTAGTGAGCTAGTATATAACCATTCCACCTTCAATCCTAATAAAATTAGTGATTTTCTACATCATTAACGCATGGATGATGTTCCATTGAAGGAAACCTTTAATGACCTTGCTACCTTAATAACCAAGAATGTGAGGACTACATTGACTGAAGAATAGGATTTTAAGGCGTTTGAGCTAAGTCCCATATATGTTACTCTCCAAGCAATTGCGACCAGATATTGGCTTTCAAACAATCAAATGAATGTTGTTCTTAAAAAGATGGAAATATTCCTACACAAAGTTGTCACATTCACTCCATTTGATCTTGGTCAAATATCTTTAATAAAATTATAAAGTATGATGAGACCAAGAATAATAGACCATCTTTGCCTTTTCCTCCTTAATATTTTAAATCCTCATGTAGCTAAAGCCTCGAATAATGGCTAAGGCTGAAGTATATGAACCTATGCTAGTTAAGTTGAAGTTTTTCCTTTAAATGGAAAATTGGGAAACATTCTGCAGCGTATGCTAAGGAAAAAGTAGATAAGAATTAGGACGATGGTGAGCTAGCTATAGACCCAGCTAAAACTGACTCCTCAACTGCCAGACCTTCTCAAGTTGCCCAAAATAGATTGATGATAAAAGCACCCAAAAAACAGAGAAACAATTAAGGGTGCTTTAACAAAAATGGACTAGAGCTCAACGTTACAAACTGGATCTCTTTGCCTAGGAAAAGTGATTACTTAGTCACTTTTTGGATAAAAAAGAGGGGGAGACAGTATACTACAACAAATAAAGTGAATTGATTGGATTTTTGGGTGGCTTTGTGATGATGGGTAGAGTGTTGGAACGATTTTTTTTGTTGATTTATACATTGTTGAATTGAATTTATATTGATTTTGGATGATAATAGTTGCTCGATGTAAGTGGCTCAATGTTTTTTTCTAAACTTACCATATTTTTGTTACCTTATACTTTAATTATTAATGCTTCTTTTTATATTGCATTAATGATTGAATGTTTGTTATATTCATAATTAAGTGTGAATTAAGGGGAGCTAGCTATCCTTACTAAAATTGTTGCTAAGGTTTTAGTTAAAAAATTGTCAAGGAGGAGATTATTAGTGTCAATTTTACTTATGGAGTACAACATCAATTGCAACTTAAGGAAAAAATGGAAATAAGATAAAACTTGATTGGTTAGTAGCCTATTACTAAAGTCAAACATGCTAGAACTGAGCAACACAAGGATTGAATTGAAGATTTTCAATACAATCCAAATAAAATTTAAATTATTGTTTCAATCTTCAAGGAGATTCATGCAAGGAATATCTCTTCCATTATGAAGATAATTGAAGATATTTTTATATAAATTTTGTATAGGAATAAGTGATTGTGATTGATTGTAACTTATCAAGCCATGTTATTCCTATACATGCACAGTTTGTTTAGGTTGTATATATTATTTAAATAACACTTTATTTCTTCATATAGGAATTTTTTATTGAGTGCAAACTTGTAAGTAAACTGAATTGAGTCAATCAATTTCATCTAAGTTTTTTGGGGGGAAAGTCCTGGGGGAAATGGATCATGTTTAGAGTATAAAGGTGAGATTACTACTTGGTGAGTGAGTGAAACTTAGATCACAACTTGTACCCATAGACCATAGTGGATTAACTCTTTAAGCAAAGCCCCGCAAATATAAAAAGATTTCGAATTGCGTGAACAACATTTCATGTCTAACTGTAATTTACTTACTATAGTTTACTTATTCCAACTACAAATAAGCATATATCTAGACAAATATCTGACAAGCAAATATCAACAATCTTTCACATATCAACATAAAAAATAGGTCATGTAGATACTTAGTTTTAGCTATTGTTTCAGGAAATTGAGCTCATTTGATATCTCTTCTAGGGAAACAATTGTTATTTAAAATAGTTGTTGTTCAGAACACCATTGTTTGAGAATAGTTATATCCAAAATAACTATGTTCAGAACATGGCTTCAGTCAAAACAGTTGTCATCCAATATAGTTGTCATTTGAGAATAACTCCTATTGAGAACGACTAAAATTCAAAACAACTCTTGTCTAGAATAATTGAATTTTAAGAGTAGCTATGTTCAGCACAATCGTTGTTTGGAACAACTATTATTTAGAATAACTATATTCTTTAAGAAGAGACATTATTTAGAACAAGCTTTATGAGGAAAAAACATGAGTACATAACTCTTGTTTGGAACAACTATGTTGAGAACAACTAAAATTTGGAATAAATTAGAATAATTCTTTTTTAGGAACAACACTCATCTTGCATTTCAAGAGATGTTTTATAGAAGATGTTTCACATAGTATTGCTTCACCAAGGTAAAAGAAGTGGGAAAACCCCCGAAATATGGAAAGGTTCTTGGGTTGTCTTTACTTTTGTGATATTCCGAAAAGCTTGACTTGGTGGATTGAATATGAAGGTAGTTAAGAGGTTTCTTCTTAACTTTTTCTTCTAACATGAGTGTCTCCCTTCTTTCAAAAACATATTGAGCTTTTCTTCACTATTTACCATCACCAACAAAACTCTTTACCACTCCTTCATCATTAATGCCATTATCAGGCCCAGCGTTGAGGGTCGTCTCGAGGTGCGGCCTCCTAGGGCCAAGGCTAAAAGGGATCTGATATATTATTTTCCAATTTTGAAGGGCCCCAAAAAATTTTTAACTTTTAAAGGCCAAAAAAATTTTTTACCAACTTTTAAGGGGCCCTAAAATTTTTTTTTTTTTTTTAGCTTTTAAGGGCCCAAAGTTTTTTTTACCAACTTTTAAGGGACCTAAAAAGAATTTTCTCCAACTTTTAAGGAATCTAAAACCCCATTTAATTGTTTTGCCTAGGGCCACAAAAATGTCAAGAACGGGCTTGACATTGTAACTCAAAATTAATTTCATTACTCCTATTAATTGTCAACTTTGTAACATTCATTCTTGAAACACTATAAATAAGAACATTTCACAATTGGTGAGGGGAGCTTTAGCCACTTTAGCATTCTGACTCTCAAAACATATTTCGAAAACTCTCTAAACCTGTTCATTTACTCAACCTTTCCCCACCGTACCAACTACTACATGTCACCATATTCAGTGCTATCAGATCTGCTTCAATCTTCCTCTTTCCTTTATTCTAATACATCTTATTCACTTATTTACAATGTTTTGTCTCTCCACCAAAAAACCCAATACATGTCTATGCAATTTGAGCAGACTTCATACAACCTTATATCTTTGTGCAGCCCACAGTTTAAGACACTTTATTTAATTAATTTCATTGCAAAAATTTACTTCTTCTCTTTTTGTCCAAAATTAAGAAGATAGTTGAAGATTAATGAAGAATCTACGTTCTTAAATAATGCTAATATACACAATTGTAATTCATGTATAATAGGTAGAACCATGTGAGAAATTATCCTCTACAACATATTTCCCTACAATCAAAATGATTTTACATAATCTCTCATCATTAAATGTCATACCAAATACTTATAGAAATTTAAAAAATTTAAAAAATTAAAGATATAAATACAATTTTAAACTAAAGTGTCCAACGCATTTTGTCCTCTCTTCTCGTTTTCTTTATCTTTTTCTTATAATTATAATATGTTAAAACGATTTTATCCTCAGAAAAGTGATCATCTTTCTTTATCGGATTCAGAAACGGAGTCCGATGACGAGTTAGATAGTCATATTCCCGACCGGCACTTAAATTGCAAAAGTATAATTAATAATAGACAAAAATCTATTAAAAGGGAATGTAAGAGATCAAATTATAAGAAGGAAATTACTGTTGTTAATGGAGAAAGCAGTCAAGATAAAGAAGAATTCAAGAAAGAACCAGGTTGATTTCTACACATATGCTAAGTTGATTTCATTTTTGTTAGCTAAAATTTTATTATTATTCTTAAATACTTCAATTTTTTTAAAATTTCTTTTCCTTTTGGTATGAATTAATTATTTTGTTGGAATTATGCGTGTATATAATTTTTCTTTTATGTTCTATTATTCTAGAAAATTAAGTGGAAAAATAAGCAAAAAAAATATCAAGAATGTATATATCAGAACTATTTTTCTTATGCTAGAAATATATGTTATTCATATCATTTTCATGTCCAATCAATATTTTTTTCTTATCTTATGATAGAAAATGAAGTGATAAAAGAAGCAAAAAAATATCAAGAATACATGAAGAAGTTCCCGGTACCGGAACCAATCTCAGTATCTGTTTCTCTCGAAACGTCATCATTTATCACATGGGAAAAACTTGGAGAATCAATGAAACAAAAATATGAGCAACCATTGCATTATCTAACCCAAATTCTCTTGAAACAATGGGATGAATCAAGTGGCAATGGCATCAACAACAACAATATTGAAGTGATGATAATGAAGAAGCAACCTATTGGCAATGTTATTGATCCACGCACAGCTGAAGCAACTGTGAGGGTTATTGAAAATTTCAATAGGCAATTTGTCTCTCATCATTACCTTGCCAAACTCTGGCTTTCTGATCCAAATTATCATCATTTTGTCGATGATTTGCAAAATTACTCATCCTTTGATTAGTGTTGGAAACTCAATTTTTATTAAAATTTTAAATAAAATGTTGTTTTTGTTCTGAGTTCAATTCTTACAATTTTGATACGTTGAACAATTGGGTTTGTCATCTTGTTCAAGATTTTGAAAACAAATTGTTAATTTGTGATAAAAATGACTTATTCTATAACATTTTACATATGACTAAAAGGAAAATAAATTTGCTCATTGAAAATGGAAAAATATATGCATATATATATATTAATAGAGTATAAAATACGATAATCAAATTAAATAAATATCATATAAAATTGTATAATTTTATACTCATTCAAACGATTTTTTTAAATCAAGCTTAAAATAATTTAGGACATATATGGGAAAATCCACCTTAGAAAAAAACCATAGGGACAATTAAAGAAAGAAATGAGTAAGAAAAGGTAACATTTCACAAATAGTGACCCAAATTTTTTTTTAAAAGATGGGTTCATACATGGTTAATGCCAACTCAAAGTCAATTAATTGCTAAATATTTTTTGACAAAAATACTTTTAAATTGTTACCTTAAAAGGTTTACATATACCATAAATGGCTCCATATTTAATGTTTTAAACAAAAGCTTTTAATCCTTTCTAAAATTGATAAATTTTACTTTTTTGACTCGGATTTCTACACAAATGGCAATGAGAATCCGTTTGGATTTATTAGATGTATATCAGCAATAATAATATGTCCGTATTTGGACAAGAACTATAAAGTTTTTAATATCTTAGTTAATTTCAATTTAAATCCAATAATTTAAACTCTTTTTCTATTAAGTCCCTCCAAATATGTGTTACTCCTTAATTAACATCCACTTCCACTTTTTTAACTTGTTGTCCATGTTCTAAAATAGCTTTTGGGAAATTCTATATCAAGAACTACTCACTTTTATGGGAATTTTATTAAGATTTTAAAAAAATTTAAATACAACTATTATACAATTTAAGTGTATAGATTTCTATATTGAAAACACATCACGAAACATATAACGATTCGTTTACTTAAAAATTAATTCATCTACTACTAGACTAATTACTCGAATGCTTTGCAAAAAGATTTTAACGGTTTATCTACTATTAGATTAATTGCTATGTAATAGTTTGTCCTTGTCTTTTTTAAATTAATTCATAATGCAATTGTTTAATTAATATTTTATCTTTCCGATGCTTAAGTTAAAACCAAAAGTTAAAAAATACATGTGCAAATTTTAAAATAAAATAAAAACACGTGGTACACAATTTTATGCAACGTATGTAATTTTATTCATGCATGCACGTTGCACGTCCAAATTGAGATAGGGGTATATCAATTAAAAAAAGTATGCTTCCTCAACCAAATTATTGAATAATATCTTAAATAAAAGAAATGAAACAACCTACTAGGACTAATTTAAAAACAAGAGGAAAATTAAGAGCAAAAACTGCAAAATCCTAGAAAAAGAGAAGCACACCAACCCTCTAAAGGCCTATAAGTAGTGCAAAAAAAAAAAGCACTAGGCAACAACACATCCATAAACATTTTAGCATTAGCATTTTAGTGGTCATGGCTTCAAGTGGTGAGTCAAGCTCAAGAAGGAATGCAACAACGACAGATGCTGAACCTAAGGAATTGTCGCCGCTATCGATAATCACTTTGCATAATATAAAAGATCGGCCTTATCAAAAGAGAAACAGGAAGCTACCGGGGGGCACTGTTAGGTATTTTGACAATAACGACCCCCGCTATGGTTGGTTGCTGGATGGTTGGTTGGCTGAAGAGCGTCGTGTGCCGTCAGGCAGGCTCTATAGGGTAAAACCTTTGATAATCCATACATATATTCAAACAAACATATATGATTCCATACATACATGCACATAAATTTTGTAGATCTTTTAGTTTTATTTTGTCAAGCAAATGATATTTCTATGTTGTTTGGATTGTTAAAATACAACATCTCAACTTAAAACACATAGAAAATGGAGAAAACAAGTAGTCTTCTATCATTTTTATCCTATTTTATGTGGTTGGATTGAAATTTTAATACTAAATTCTATCAAATTCATATAGATTGATACAAAATTTTGATATTTTATGTCAACTTTTTATTTTTCTTTAATTATTTTTTACAATTCTATTAAAATATAATTGTTAAATTAAGTTATTGAACTTAATAATTGTAAAATTTATATGCCTGTATATGTATTTATATTATGTAATTGAGATATATTTGCATCTATGATATGTATTTTATTAAAAAAATTAAACTATAAATATATAAATATATATGTGTGAAAAATACTTGAAAATACAGATAAATCTAAATTAATAAATTAAGATATACTAGTACTATCAATAAGGCCTTGGCGGCCTTGGCATTGTTGTAAAAGGTTGTGGCCCGAGGCCTTGAAGGCTTGAGTTTGAGTCCCACCATCTACATGTGTGATGTGTGGGTTTGTCCCTTACCTTGTGCATATGACTTGTGTGGATTTTGGCTAAATTGTTGTTGTTGAAGATACACCATTTTGTATGTTTTGCAATAAATGAATATGTAATGAAAATTTTACATTAATAAGAAATGGTTGATGATGATGATGGGTGCAGTATTATTATGACCCAGTAGGGCGTCAATACCAAACAAAAACTAAAGTGCTGTGTGCATGGGAAAAAATGGGTGTGATCTTCGTTCATCCTTAATTAATATTCAGGTAAAATAAATTACATTTTTTTCTAAAAAATGAACATCTTTTATTAATCATCTCTTTTAATATATTTTTTATCATTGTTTTTATCTCTAATTCTTGGTGTAATGTTTTTAATTTGCAGGGTTGAAGAAATTTTCGGAAGCAGTAATTGTAAAATTTAGGAAGAAGATTGATCTTCCATATGAGAATTGGGAGCACAATGATGGACTCTTTTGTTTAACTTCTTGGTTGTCATCTATATTTCTGTAGTTCTGCATCAACTTATGGAAAATAAATTTATAATAAACTTATCTTTAAATTGCACAATTAAGTAATATCAGCTAATTTTCTTAGATAGAAGCTTATTATTATTTGAATTAATCTGTTTAAGGGTCAAACATAAATTCCTCTCAATATTTAAGATTTGAATAATGGTTAAATCATTAGAGGAGAATGTCCTTTGCATTGCTTATGGAAAGAAGAAGAATTGCCACTGATGTCGTGTTTTATTTGAGAGACGACCTAAAAGCTTCAACCGAGGCAAGGAACCGACATAGACAACTGTTATTAGCAGTTAGTAATCGTAGTTCGTAATTTATGTGTTTCTCGGGGTAAGTGGATTGTTTTCCTTTTGGGTAGTGTTATTTGTTGTTTCACTTCTTTTTCTGTCGCCTGAAAGGTAAGGGAACTGTTGAGTTTGGCAGTGGATATTAGTCAAATTCTTAATGTGTTTCGCTAGGTGAAGCACTTGTGGCGCGGAACTCTCTTCCATCAAATTGAGATTGTCGTCATCTCTCTCCTTTAGGGTAAGGGACTGGTTTCACTCATCTAGGTCGTATTCAATGGCGGATTTTTTAGCATAAAGGTGCCCCTTTCTGATAACCCCTGTTAATACTTGACTTATTCCAGATGCATCCCTGACCTTTTTTATTCTATCCTGCTGATTTGACATCATCGATAATGGCCACACAACCAGACATGCCAACTTTCAACTACCTAGGGCAAGATTGCATATGTTTCGCGGAATGGCGGAGTCTGTTCTCGACTTATCATATCACCCAAACACTTGTGCCCTCGTAATTAAACTTGTAAGGAAAATACGGTTCTTTAGAGTAAACTCGCCCCCTTACATCCTCGTATGCGGCCTTTGAATACAAAGTTCGGCGAATAGGTTAGAACTACCCCTTTCCTGACTTTCAGCGTTTAAATAGCCCAAGAAGGTAATCCATTAGGCAGATGGACCAAGCGGGCAATCCTCTTCTTTTGTGAGTTCTTGGCTGACTTCGCGGAACAGTCCGTCTTTGGTGAACCTTCCTCACAAGATAATCCTATATAGATAGTCACTGGCCGATTCTTCGGTATAGATAGTTCCTGGCGGAATCTCCTATATAGATAGTCTCTTTTGTTTAACATCTTGGTTGTCATCTGTAGTTTCGCATGAACGTAAGAAAAATAAATTTATAATAAACAATTATCTTTAAATTGCACAGTTAAGTAATATCTGTTTATTTGAATTAATCTGGTCAAATCCAAATTCCTCTCAATATTTAAGGTTTGAATAATGGTTAAATCATTATTCGAGGCTTGGACTTAACAACTTTTTCTACATTAAGGCTTAAATGTTTTTGGTCTAAGTTATGCTGAACTTAATAATTATTTTTATATCGGGTCTAAACTTGACCATTGCAATGTTCAAGCTCCAATGTTATCTTACCTATAGAATAATTTTTAATTATATACCTTATTGTCTTATGTGATGATCAAATTAATCTTATTCTAAAGTTTAAATTTAAGAAGTTATGTTGATAATAAATCAAATAATTTTTCGATATTATCTACTACCCTGGGTAAAGTTTATAGTAGTCTTTGCATTAGGTTATTTAGATTTTCAGAAAATTAAGACTTGTGAGGGTGTTGATTTTATTCTAGGGTAAGTGTTTTAATGCAAATTTGGGATTGTTGTGGCTATTTGAGTTGATCGTATTTTGGTTTCATTAGTATTTTAGGAAAATCGAGGACCATATCCTCTTAATCGATTCTCTTCCATGGGCTAATTCATTAAGTGAATGATGTTTTTAGGTAATGGAATACTCGATTCTTGAATCTACATCGAAATTTGACCAAGTGTGTGACTCAAACTCATAAAAATGGCGATCAACAGAAAATTGATAAACTCACTATCAGAGTCACACAACAATGTGGTAGACCATGTGATAGACCGTGTGGGACCATGTGACCCACACAGGCTGGGCTATTTGGGCCGTGTGGGCTATACGAGCAAGGCCAATTGGGCTAGTTGGGCGTGTAGGCCCATTTTTTGGAAAAATTGTCACCTAGGGCCATTTTGATCTGTGATTCATAATTAGATTCTTTGTAGGGTCTAATCTGCTTAATAAGACTTGAAAACGAGGTATATGTTAAAATGCTTATGTATGTGATGTGTTTAAGGTATGTGAATTATGTATGTATGATCTGTGTTTTGTCAATTATGATGGCATGTTTCCGTTTTGTTATGCTGTGTTTGAGCATATGATGTCTGAACATGTTAAATTCTATGCCTCTAAATTTTCTATATGACCATGCATGTGACGTTATGGCAAATCTGATTTGCATTGGTTGAGAATGTGACATCTTCTCTGCGAAGCATGGAGTTTCATGCCTTCTGACTTCTGTTATTGTACAACTGCATGTTCTACATGCTTTTCATTCTGATTCAATATCTGCATGCCATGTCTCATTAGATGGGGTTTGCGATAATGTATAAAGGAAGACGTCCTTGCAGTTTAATAATCTGCACTATCTGGTGATTTATCCACATTTCTGTCTGGCATCTTAGCTGCAATATAGTGGCTTTACCACATATCAAATCTGGCAGTTTTAATTGCAACTCTGGTGGCATTAACCACAACTATCTTTTGGTGTGATTGAATGGACGAGTTCTGGGAAACTTTATTTGGTGTGTAGCGGTGTTGGGTAAGTAGTTTCTGCAAAATCTACATTATGTTTTCTGAAAAGTATTGCATTGGCATAAGCATGCATTCTTAGTTTTGCTCAATTGATTGATATGAAATTCTCTGTGATTCTATGATTTGATTGTGGTGTTGCCGGTGTTCTCTGTTTGTGTTTGGTTATACACTGAGCTTTATAGCTCACCCTTCTGTATTTGACTTTTCAAGTAATCTGCAATCTTAGAAGTGGACAGCATGCGGGAGCTCGAATATGTTTTCCCGCTTAAGATGGTTTCAATTATTATTAATTAAGTTTCTGGACATTTGGTTTCTGGACTAAGTTTTCGGATTTAATTTTGGTTTTGGGTATTGTTATTTAGTTAAAGTTTTCATGCATGGTTTATGTTGGTAAACAATCAATGCTGGGCTTTCAAAATTAAACAAACTAAGATTTTTCCACTGCAAGAATTTAAATTGGGTTTTATGAAAGTTAACAACCTAAGATTTTGAGCATGCAAAATTGAAAAAAATTATACGTCTTCAATTGTAGAAATCACGGTTTTCAAATATTAACCCCAAAATTTTTCGCTGCTTTTCTAAATAAATGATTAAATGATTATGTTGTGAAATAAGTGTTTCCAAACTTGAGATTTTCTAAAATTCGTATAACGTCAACTAAAATTTAAGATTTTTATCACACGATTTCTAAGTTGGATTTTAAATTGGTTTTTCAAACGTATTGAAGTAACTTCTCCAGATTCAACCATAACATCTAGTCATGGTTTTATATTTAATGCAAATGTATTTTTGAAGTTCTATTTTTCTTCATATATTTGATGGACCACACTTTTATATTTAATCTATATACTAAATAGAAATGGAAAATTTTGTCATGTGACACATTCGATGCTCACTTTACTTTTTTCTTTTACTATAAATAATTAGATTTTAGTTTTGTTCCTCTAATATATTTTAATTTTGAAATTCAATATTTATAATTTAATTTCTAACATCCTAATTTATAAGATGTCATTAATTAATCTCGATTATTAATATCATCAATATTTTAATTAAAATATTATATAATTATATATAATTTGAATCCTCTAATAATTTTATAGATTAATAAGTGGTTTCCCCTTTCTTTTAGGTTTTAACAATGATTAATTTCAAATTTAACTCCTAAGCTATTTTGAAGCTTAAAATTTAATTTACATACTTTAATTTTCGACATAATTTAATCCCTTTACTTCTATAATGTTATTAGTTAATTTAAATAGTTAACCCAGTCAACTTTAAAAAAAATACTTAATGTTTTTTGGTAATTAACCGTAAAAAATTATTTGACAAGTGTTTCGAAAAAATTAATTTCAAAACAACAGTTACATAATACATGCTGACTCGGATTTGACTCAGATTTCTACACAAATGGCAATGAGAATCCATTTAGATTTATTAGCAATAACAATATGTCTGTATTTGGACAAGAGCTCCAAACTTTTTTCTTTTATATCTTCGTTAATTTCAATTTAAATCCAATAATTTAAACTCTTTTTCTATTAAGTCCCTCCAAATATGTGCTATTTAATTAACATCCACTTCCAATTCTTTAACTTGTAACCAATGTTCTAAAATAGCTTTCTAGGAAATTGTATATCAAGAAAGGCGAGAACGGCGGATGCCGAACCGGAGCAGTTATCACCGCTATCGGTGGCCACTTTGCAGATAGTAAAAGATTAGCCTCATCAAAAGAGCAATAGGAAGCTACATGGAGGTATTGTTAGGCACTTTGACAACAACGACCCCCCGCTATAGTTGGTTGTTGGCTACTTGCTTCTGATGAGCGCCTTGTGCTGTCAAGCAGGCTCTATAGGGTAAAACCTTTGATAATCTATACATCTATACATACAAAGATATATGATATATGCTTTCATATATACATGCGTATAGATTTTATAAAGCTTTTAGTTTTATTTTTTCAAGCAAATGAAATAGTAGTGAGATTTCAACGGTCAAATCAGAGGTATCTTATTTTTCTTGAGAGTTTA
Organism: Gossypium raimondii; assembly: GCF_025698545.1. Classification (NCBI taxonomy): domain Eukaryota; kingdom Viridiplantae; phylum Streptophyta; class Magnoliopsida; order Malvales; family Malvaceae; genus Gossypium; species Gossypium raimondii. The sequence goes on from NC_068574.1 coordinate 58,701,886, forward strand.
TAAGTACAAAAATAATACAATACATGCACAAACAATTACAAATAAAATCAAACCAATAAAAAAACACAAACAAATTAGATAGAACCCACACCTGACAATTGTGTATGATAGAACTATAGACTCACATATAACAATTATACATAGTAAAACACGACCCATAACTTTGAACTTTACTGATAATACTAAAGCCTCCTTGACAACAGGTAGTATATGGGCTAGAGTTTGGATAGCTGTTTTGCTCTTCTTCTTTTTTCTTAAATTATCTATAATTAACTAACCCTTTTGTATGTTTTGCAGGTAATAAATATATAATGAAAATTTTACATTGATAATAAATGGTTGATGATGATGATGGGTGCAGTATTATTATGACCCAGCTGGGCGTCAGTACCGCAAAAAAACTGAAGTACTGTGTGCCTGGGAAAAAATGGGCTTTATCTTCATTCATCCTTGATTAATTCAGGTAAAATAAATTATACCTTTTTCTAAAAAAAGAACATTTTTTTTTATTAATCATCTCTTTTAACATTTTACGGATCATTATTTTTATCTCTAATTCATGGTGTAATGTTTTTAATTTTTTATCAATCTATATGAATTTGATAGAATATTAAAATTTGAATCCAACCACATAGAACATGGTAAAAATGATAGAGGACAATTATATTTTTAATAGAGTTATAGAAAATAAAAATAATTAAAGGAAAAATAAAAATTGAAATAAAATACCAAAAGTTTGTATCAATCTATATGAAATTGATCCAATCTAGTATTGAAATTTGAATCCAACCACAGAGAATAGGATAAAAATGATAGAAGACTAGTTGTTTTTCCCCATTTTCTAAGTATCTTTCAGTTGAGATGTTGTATTTTAAGAATCCAAACAACATAGAAATATCATTTGCTTGACAAAATAAAACTAAAAGATCTATATGCGTGTATATATATATATATGGAAGCTTATATCGTAAATCTTTGTATGTGTAGATGTTTAGACTATCAAAGGTTTTACCCTGTAGAGCCTGCCTGACGGCACAAGACGCTCTTCAGCCAACCAGCCAGCCAGCAAACAACTATAGAGGGGGGTCGTTATTGTCAAAGTGTCTAACAGTACCTCCTAGTAGCTTCCTATTTCTCTTTTGATGAGGCCGACCTTTTACTATCTGCAAAGTGGCCATCGATAGCGACGACAACTGCTTCTGCTCGGCATCCGTCGTTCTCGCCTTCCTTGACATACAATTTCCATAAAGCTATTTTAGAACATTGATTACAAGTTAAAGAAGTGGAAGTGGATTTTTTTTCCTTAGTCAATATAAAGATAAGAAACACAGAAGGAAATTCACGAAATCCAACCTCTTTCAAAGACAGCAAGATTACAAAACATCCATAGTACTCTTACTCCTTAAAGAACAACTCGACGTGAAGCAATCAACTACAACTCAATCAATCTCAAAAAACACAACCAGGCTTTAAATAGCAAAGATCTCCTTACACTTGTTTTTGCCAGAGCATTATCCATACAATTGGCTTGCCGAAAAATAAGTATGAATTGAACACGCAACAGCTGATTAATACCACAGTCAATACTAATGCATAGACTCCGCAGCATCCACTGTCCTATCCAACAACCACTTCAAAACAACACACAAGCTAAATTCAATAACTAAAGGAACTTTCTGTTGGAACATTTTCAAGTATTTATAGTGTTGCAATAACTATAAACGAATGGGTGTAATTACTTAAAAGATAAATCTTTTGGTCATTGGTCAAAAGTTATATAATTTGATTTTGAAAAAGAATTATAACTATTCAAACAATATTACTTGAATAGTTTTAAAATTAAATGAATAACTATAAGTCTTTTAAAGATATTATGTAACACCCATATCATGTTCTGTTATCAGAATAGGGTTACGGAGTGTTACCGTACAAGTCGAAACATTTCACTTCAATTAGCATCCAATCATAAAAATAATTTCATAAATTCAAATAAGATTCAACATGAAATAAATCAAACATTTACGGGTTTTAAATCGAGCCTTTGAAACCTTAAAAATAAGTTACAAACATTCAGGGATCAAATCGAAACAAATTAGAATATTTAGGGAAAATTTTAAAACACATTCAGAATAGGGGTTACACGGCTGTGTGGCACTACCCAAGCTGTGTGGTGCAGGGACATGATCGTGTGGCCAACCGTATCCCAGACCGTGTATCATTCGAAATGAATCCACACGGTCGTGTCGCAGGCCGTGTGCTAGCTCGTGTAACAATCGAAATACCCTCACACGGTCGTGTCTCAAACCGTGTGGATACTACACTTAAACACGCTTAGGGCACGCCCGTATGGGTTGTCCGTGTATGACACACGGCCATGTGATAGCCCATGTCCCAGGCCGTGTGTATCCAAAATTGACCCAAAACATGCTCTTTTCTTCTCTCATATTCATTTGACACTTTCAATTTCAATCTACTGTACTCATATAATATAATCAATCCTAAGCCTAGCCAATATGTCATAATAGACACCTTATTATTTCGTTACAATTCACTTTCATATTTTCATATACAAAGCACAACTAACACATCAAAATTTTACATCTATGTTATTTCATATCAGTAGTCATCATAGTGTCATTGTAGTTCATTCTTGATAAAAAATTCTACCTAAGTAAAACATGCATACCTATATAGGTTATCCAAACACAAAAATACGAGTTAAATGTATAATTTGCACAAACCAAGTTCTTATGCATCATATCCAAAAGAAGTCCTTTTACATGCCATATATACCAAACCAAAATCTAAGTCTACCAAAAAATCTCGGATAGTGTGAGTCTTCGAGCTGATTCAATCTCCCGATCCATAAAACGTATCTACAAGAAACAAAACAAATAATACAAGCAAGCTTTCATAAAGCTTAGTAAGTTCGTCAATTGAACGGTAAAGCTTACTGAATCAACATAATAATAATTCAACTAAAAGATTAATGAACAGATTTCTTGTCAACGAGGTTATTATCAAAATTTCTATCAATCACAGCTCCCAACAAGTGAGTAATACTTAAACATTAGTTCAAATCAATTTTCCACATTTCAATAACATTCGTATTTCTTACTATCACAATGCATAATCTTTTTAACATGTAATAATAATACAATATTTACCACTTTCACACATATACTATTGCAAACCGCTTATCATTTCACACATCACATTTAGATCCTCATTTGTTTTCATCCGATGAAAACTGTAAAGATGATTAAAACCTCGGTACACGTTTCCTATTGTTCCATAGTCCAACTATGGTCTTACATATGCATTGCCACAGCCCTGCCATAGTTTTACGTGCATTGTGTCATAACTCAGTTATGGTCTTATCATCAAAATGCCTTAGCCCAGCTATGGTCATACATATAAACACTGTCATAGTCCAACCATGGTCAGACGTCCATAGTGCCATAACCCAGTTATGGTCTTATCATCAGAATGCCACAGCCTAGCTTTGGTCTTACATATATACACTGCCAAAGTCCAACCAAGGTCTTAAATACTTCAATTTATTTTAATTTATTTTCCTTTTGCTATGAATTAAATATTTTGTTAGAATTATAGTTTTCTTTTTATTTTCTATTATGCTAGAAAATTAAGTGGAAACATATGCAAAAAAAAATCAAGAATGTATATACCATAACTATTTTTCTTATGCTAAAAATTTATGTTATTCATATTATTTTCATGTCCAATCAATATTTTTTTTCTTATCTTATGACAGAAAATGAAGTGATAAAAGAAGCAAAAAAAATATCAAGAATACATGAAGAAGTTCCCGATACCGGAGTCGAACTCAGTGTCTGTTTCTCTCGAACCGTCATCATTTATCACATGGGAAAAACTAGGAGAATCAATGAAGCAAAAATATGAGCAACCATTGCATTATCTAACCCAAATTCTCTTGAAACAATGGGATGAATCAAGTGGCAATGGCATCAACAACAATAACATTGAAGTGATGATAATGAAGAAACAACCTATTGGCAATGTTATTGATCCACGCACAGCTGAAGCAACTGTGTGGGTTATAGAAAATTTCAATATGCAATTTGTCTCTCATCATTACATTTCTAAAATCTGGCTTTCCGATCGAAATTATCATCATTTTGTTGATGATTTGTAAAATTACTCATCCTTTAATTAGTGCTGAAAACTCAATTTTTATTAAAATTTTAAATAAAATGTTGTTTTTGTTCTGAGTTCAATTCTTGCAATTTTGATATATTGAACAATTGGGTTTGTCATCTTGTTCAAGATTTTGAGAACAAATTGTTAATTTGTGATAAAATGACTTATTCTATAACATTTTACGTATGACTAAAAGGAAAATAAATTTGCTCATTGAGAATGGGAATATATATGCATATATTTATATATTAATAGAGTATAAAATATGATTATCAAATTAAATAAATATCATATAAAAATTGCATAATTTTATACTCATTCGAATGATTTTTTTTAAATCAAGCTTAAAATAATTTAGGATATATATGGGAAAATCCACCTTAGAAAAGAAAAACCATAGTGAGAATTAAAGAAAGAAATGGGTGAGAAAAGGTAACATTTCACAAATAGTGACCCAAATTTTAAAAAAAAAAACCAAAAAAAAAAAAAAAAGACAGAGAGATGGGTTCACCCATGCTCAATGCCAGCTCAGAATCAATTAATTGCTAAATATTTTTTTGTCAATAAGTACTTTAAAATTGTTACCTTAAAAAGGTGTGCATATACCATAAATGGCTCAATATTTAATGTTTTAAACAAAAAGCTCTTAATCACTTCCAAATATTGTCAATTTTACTTTTTTAGATGCAAAGTAGATTTATATTTAAGATTACAATTACACGTATATGCAATACATATTTAAATAATTATCATTAGAATTAATTATTAAAAATACAATAAAATTAAATAATTTCAAAGAAATATTTGCCAGGTATTTATTAGATGTATATCAGCAATGAGAATCCGTTTGGATTTATTAGATGTATATCAGCAATAATAATATGTCCGTATTTGGACAAGAACTATAAAGTTTTTAATATCTTGGTTAATTTCAATTTAAATCCAATAATTTAAACTATTTTTTCTATTAAGTCCCTCCAAATATGTGTTACTCCTTAATTAACATCCACTTCTACTTTTTTAACTTGTTGTCCATGTTCTAAAATAGCTTTTGGGAAATTCTATATCAAGAACTAGTCATTTTATGGGAATTTTATTAAGATTTTTTAAAAAAATTAAATACAACTATTATACAATTTAAGTGTATAGATTTCTATATAGAAAACACATCACGAAATATATAATGATTCATTTACGTAAAAATTAATTCATCTACTACTAGACTAATTGCTCAATGCACCTTGCATAAAGATTTTAACCGTTTATCTACTATTAGATTAATTGCTATGTAATTGTTTGTCCTTGTCTTTTTTTAAATTAATTCATAATGCAATTGTTTAATTAATATTTTCATCTTTCCGATGCTTAAGTTAAAAACCAAAAGTTAAAAAAAACGTCTGCAAATTTTAAAATAAAAAAACACGTGGTACACAATTTTATGCAACGTACGTAATTTTATTCATGCATGCACGTTGCACGTCCAAATTGAGATAGGGGTATATCAATAAAAAACTATGCTTCCTCAACCAAATTATTGAATAATAGCTTAAATAAAAGAAATGAAACAACCTACTAGGACTAATTTAAAAACAAGAGGAAAATTAAGAGCAAAAACTGCAAAATCCTAAAAAAAGAGAAGCACACCAACCCTCTAAAGGCCTATAAATAGTGAAAAAAAAAAGCACTAGGCAACAACACATCCATAGACATTTTAGCATTAGCATTTTAGTGGTCATGACTTCAAGTGGTGAGTCAAGCTCAAGAAGGAATGCAACAATGGCAGATGCCGAACCAAAGCAATTGTCGCCGCTATCAATAATCACTTTGCAGAATATAAAAGATCGGCATCATCAAAAGAGAAACAGGAAGCTACCAGGAGGCACTGTTAGGTATTTTGACAATAACGAACCCCGCTATGGTTGGCTACTGAATGGTTGGTTGGCTGAAGAGCGTCGTGTGCCGTCAGGCAGGCTCTACAGGGTAAAACCTTTGATAATCACATGCACATAAATTTTATAGATCTTTTAGTTTTATTTTGTCAAGCAAATGATATATCTATGTTGTTTGGATTGTTAAAATACAACATCTCAACTTAAAAATACATAGAAAATGGGGAAAAACAAGTAGTCTTCTATCATTTTTATCCTATTTTATGTGGTTGGATTCAAATTTTAATACTAAATTCTATCAAATCCATATAGATTGATACAAAATTTTGAAATTTTATGTCTACCTTTTATTTTTCTTTACTTTTTTATAATTCAATTAAAAATATAATTGTTAAAGTATGATATTAAACTTAATAATTTTAAATTTTATATGCGTGTATATGCATTTATATTATGTAATTGAGATATATTTGTATCATGATATGTATTTTATTAAAAAAAATAAACTATAAATATATATGTGTAAAAAATACTTGAAAATACAGATAAATCTAAAATAATAAATTAAGATACACTAGTACTACCAATAAGGCCTTGGCGGCCGTGGCATTGTTGTAAAAGGTTGTGGCCCAGGCCTTGAAGGCTTGAGTTTGAGTCCCACCATCTACATGTGTGCTGTGTGGGTTTGTCCCTTACCTTGTGCCTATGACTTGTGTGGATTGTGTTTAGATTGTTGTTGTTGAAGATACACCATTTTGTATGTTTTGCAGTACATGAATATATAATGAAAATTTTACATTAATAAGAAATGGTTGATGATGATGATGGGTGCAGTATTATTATGACCCAGTTGGGCGTCAATACCGCACAAAAACTAAAGTGTTGTGCGCATGGGAAAAAATGGGCGTGATCTTCATTCATCCTTGATTAATATTCAGGTAAAATAAATTACATTTTTTTTCTAAAAAATGAACATCTTTTATTATTCATCTCTTTTAATATTTTTCTGATCATTGTTTTTATCTCTATATAATGGTGTAATGTTTTTATTTAATTTGCAGGGTTGAAGAAATTTTCTGAAGCAGCAGTTAAGTAATTGTAAATTTTAGGAAGAAGTTTGATCTTCCATATGAGAATTGGGAGCACAATGATGGACTCTTTTGTTTAACTTCTTGGTTGTTATCTATATTTCTGTAGTTCTGCATCAACTTATGGAAAATAAATTTATAATAAACTCATCTTTAAATTGCACAGTTAAGTAATATCAGCTAATTTTCTTAGATAGAAGCTTATTATTATTTGAATTAATCTGTTTAAGGGTCAAATCTAAATTCCTCTCAATATTTAAGATTTGAATAATGGTTAAATCATTAGAGGAGAATGTCCTCTGCATTGCTTATGGAAAGAAGAAGAATTGTCACTGATGTCGTGTTTTATTTGAGAGACGACCTAGAAGCTTCAACCGAGGCAAGGAACCAACATAGACAACTGGTAATGAACTCAATATCCGGTCGTATGAATCAATTGCTCAAGCTATCTCGTAGTGGATTCGGAAGTCGATATTGATCATCACACGCAATGAGAATCCATTTAGATTTTTTAGATGTATATTAGCAATAATAATATGTCTGTATTTGGACTAGAACTACAAAGTTTTTTAATATCTGGTTACTTTCAATTTATATCCAATAATTTAAACTCTTTTTTCTATTAAGTCCCTCCAAATATGTGCTATTCCTTAATTAACATCCACTTCCACTTCTTTAACTTGTAATCAATGTTCCAAAATAGCTTTCTGGAAAATTGTACATCAAAAAAAGCGAGAACGGCGGATGCCAAGTCGAAGCAGTTGTCGCCGCTATCGGTGACCAATTTGCAGATAGTAATTAACCGTGGGAGTAATGGGTAGTTTTTTTTTTTAATTATTTATCCTAAAATTTCTCTAAACAAAATCTGTCTCAACCGTTCAGTATCCCACCATCTTCCCACTCTCACGTTCCTCTCTCCCACTTCTCCATCTTTTACTCATTTTGTTTGTTTTTCACGATTAATTCTTTAGTGTCAAAGAAAAGTTTTCTGATATTCTTTTTACAAAACTTGTCATTCTTCTTCTGTATCTTTCTTTATTCGTTTCTTTTCGTCTTTGTCGCCCTCCCATCTTTGGGCTATTCTTCTGACTTGACTCATCGCTCCACTGTCTTCTGTTATTAGCAGTTAGTAATCGTAGTTCGTAATTTATGTGTTCTCGGGGTAAGTGGATTGTTTTCCTTTTGGGTAGTGTTATTTGTTGTTTCACTTCTTTTTCTGTCGCCTGAAAGGTAAGGGAACTGTTGAGTTTGGTATTGGGTATTAGTCAAATTTCTTAGTGTGTTTCGCTAGGTGAAGCACTTGTGGCGCGGAACTCTCTTCCATCAAATTGAGATTGTCGTCATCTCTCTCCTTTAGGGTAAGGGACTGATTTCACTCATCTAGGTCGGATTCAACGGCCGATTTTTGAGCATAAAGGTGCCCCTTTCTGATAACCCCTGTTAATACTTGACTTATTCCAGATGCATCCTTGACCTTTTTTATTCTATCCTGCTGATTGACATCATCGATAATGGCCACACAACCAGACATGCCAACTTTCAACTACCTAGTGCAATATTGCATACGTTTCGCGGAATAGCGGAGTCTGTTCTCGACTTATCATATCACCCAAACACTTGTGCCCTAGTAATTAAACTTGAAAGGAAAATACGGTTCTTTACAGGAAACTCGCCCCCTTACATCCTCGTATGCGGCCTTTGAATACAAAGTTCGGCGAATAGGTAAGAACTACCCCTTTCCTGACTTTCAGCGTTTAAATAGCCCAAGAAGGTAATCCATTAGGCCGATGGACCAAGCGGGCAATCCTCTTCATTTGTGAGTTCTTGGCTGACTTCACGGAACAGTCCGTCTTTGGTGAACCTTCCTCACAAGATAATCCTATATAGATAGTTACTGGCCGATTCTTCGGTATAGATAGTTACTGGCGGAATCTCCTATATAGATAGTCTCTTTTGTTTAACATCTTGGTTGTCATTTGTAGTTTCGCATGAACGTATCAAAAATAAGTTTATAATAAACTTATCTTTAAATTGCACAGTTAAGTAATATCTGTTTATTTGAATTAATCTGGTCAAATCCAAATTCCTCTCAATATTTAAGGTTTGAATAATGGTTAAATCATTATTCGAGGCCTGGACTTAACAACTTTTTCTACATTAAGGCCTAAATGTTTTTGGTCTAAGTTATGCTGAACTTAATAATTATTTTTATATCGGGTCTAAACTTGACCATTGCAATGTTCAAGCTCCAATGTTATCTTACTCATAGAATAATTTTTAATTATATACCTTATTGTCTTATGTGATGATCAAATTAATCTTATTCTAAAGTTTAAATTTAAGAAGTTATGTTGATAATAAATCAAATAAATTTTTGATATTATCTACTACTCTGGGTAAAGTTTATAGTAGTCTTTGCATTAGGTTATTTAGATTTTCAGAAAATTAAGACTTGTGAGGGTGCTGATTTCATTCTAGGGTAAGTGTTTTAATGCAAATTTGGGGTTGTGGCTATTTGAGTTGATCGTATTTTGGTTTGATTAGTATTGTAGGAAAATCCAGGACCATATCCTCTTAATCGATTATCTTCCGTGGGCTAATTCGTTAACCGAATGAAGTTTTTAGGTAATGGAATACTAGATTCTTGAATCTACATCGAAATTTGACCAAGTGTGTGACTCAAACTCATAAAAATGGCGATCAACAAAAAATCGATAAACTCACTATCGAAGTCACATGACAATGTGGTAGACCATGTGATAGACCATGTGGGACCATGTGACCCACACAAGCTGGGCTATTTGGGCCGTGCGAGCTATACGAGCTAGGCCAGTTGGGCGTGTAGACCCATTTTTTGGAAAAATTGTCCTTTAGGGCCATTTTGATTTGTGATTCATAATTAGATTCTTCGTAGGGTCTGATTTGCTTAATAAGACTTGAAAACGAGGAATATGTTAAGATGCTTATGTATGTGATGTGTTTAAGGTATGTGAATTATGTATGTATGATCTGTGTTTTGTCAATGGTGATGGCATGTTTCCGTTTTGTTATGCTGTGTTTGAGCATATGATGTCTGAACATGTTAAATTATGTGCCTCTAAATTTTCTATATGACCATGCATGTGACGTTATGGCAAATCTGATTTGCATTGGTTGAGAATGTGACATCTCTGCGAAGCATGGAGTTCCATGCCTTCTGACTTCTGTTATTGTACAACTGCATGTTCTACATGCTTTTCATTCAGATTCAATATAAGCATGACATGTCTCATTAGATGGGGTTTGAGATAATGTCTAAAGGAGGAAGTCCTCGCAGTTTAATAATCCGCACTATCTGGTGATTTATTCACATTTCTGTCTAGCATCTTGGCTGCAATATAGTGGCTTTACCACATATCAAATCTGGTAGTTTTAATTGCAACTCTGGTGGCATTAACCACAACTATCTTTTGGTGTGATTGGATTGACGAGTTTTGGGAAACTTTATTTGGTGTGTAGCGAAGTTGGGTAAGTAGTTTCTGCAAAATCTACATTATGTTTTCTGAAAAGTATTGCATTGGCATAAGCATGCATTCTTAGTTTTGCTCAATTGATTGATATGAAATTCTCTGTGATTTTATGATTTGATTGTGGTGTTGTTTGTGTTCTCGGTTTGAGTTTGGTTATACACTGAGCTTTATAGCTCACCCTTCTGTATTTGACCTTTCAGGTAATCGGTAATCTTAGAAGTGGACAGCATGCGGGAGCTCGGATATGTTTTCCCGCTTAAAATGGTTTCAATTATTATTAATTAAGTTTCTGGACATTTGGTTTTTGGACTAAGTTTTCGGATTTAATTTTGGCTTTGGGTATTGTTATTTAGTTAAAGTTTTCCTGCATGGTTTATGTTGATAAACAATCAATGCTGGGCTTTCAAAATTAAACAAACTAAGATTTTTCCACTGCAAGAATTTAAATTGGGTTTTATGAAAGTTAACAACATAAATTTTTGAATATGCAAAATGGAAAAAAATTATACGTCTTCAATTGTAGAAATCACGGTTTTTAAATATTAACCCCAAAATTTTTCGTTGCTTTTCTAAATAAATGATTAAATGATTATGTTGTGAAATAAGTGTTTCCAAACTTGAGATTTTCTAAAACTCGTACGAGGTCAACTAACATTTAAGATTTTTTATCACACGATTTCGAAGTTGGAATTTAAATTAGTTTTTCAAATGTGTTGGTGTATCTTCTCCAGATTCAACCATAACATCTAGTCATGGTTTTATATTTAATGCAAATGTATTTTTGAAGTTCTATTTTTCTTCATATATTTGATGGACCACACTTTTATATTTAATCTATATACTAAATCGAAATGGAAAATTTTGTCACGTGGCACATTCGAAGCTCACTTTACTTTTTTCTGTTACTATAAATAATAAGATATTAGTTTTGTTCCTCTAATATATTTTAATTTTGAAATTCAATATTTATAATTTAATTTCTAACATAATTTGATCCTAATTTATATGATGTCATTAAGTAATCTCAATTATTAATATCATCAACTTTTTAATTAAAATATTATATAATTATATATAATTTGAATACTCTAATAATTTTATAGATTAATAAGTGGTTTCCCTTTCTTTTAGGTTTTAACAATGATTAATTTCAAATTTAACTCCTAAGCTATTTTAAAACTTAAAATTTATTTTACATACTTTAATTTTCGACATAATTTAATCCCTTACTTCTATAATGTTATTAATTAATTTAAATAGTTAACCCTGTCAACTTAAAAAAATACTTACTGTTTTTGGTAATTAACGTTAAAAAATATTTGACAAGTGTTTCTAAAAATTAATCTCAAAACAACGATTACATAATACATCTTGACTCGGATTTGACTCAGATTTCTACACAAATGGTAATGAGAATCCATTTAGATTTATTAGCAATAATAATATGTCTGTATTTGGACAAGAGCTCTAAAGTTTTTTCTTTTATATCTTCGTTAATTTCAATTTAAATCTAATAATTTAAACTCTTATTCTATTAAGTCCCTCCAAATATATGCTATTTAATTAACATCCACTTCCAATTCTTTAACTTGTAACCAATGTTCTAAAATAGCTTTCTAGGAAATTGTATATCAAGAAAGGCGAGAACGGCGGATGCCGAACCGGAGCAGTTATCACCGCTATCGGTGGCCTCTTTGCAGATAGTAAAAGATCAACCTCATCAAAAGAGCAATAGGAAGCTACATGGAGGTACTGTTAGGCACTTTGACAACAACGACCCCCCGCTATAGTTGGTTGTTGGCTACTTGCTTCTGATGAGCGCCTTGTGCTGTCAAGCAGGCTGTACAGGGTAAAACCTTTGATAATCTATACGTACAAAGATATATGATATATGCTTCCATATATACATGCATATAGATTTTATAAATCTTTTAGTTTTATTTTTTCAAGCAAATGAAATGGTAGTGAGATTTCAACAGTCAAATCAGAGGTATCTTATTTTTCTTGAGAGTTTATAAGTACAAATATAATACAATACATGCACAAACAATTACAAATAAAATCAAACCAATAAAAAAACACAAACAAATTAGATAGAACCCACACCTGACAATTGTGTATGATAGAACTATAGACTCACATATAACAATTATACATAGTAAAACACGACCCATAACTTTGAACTTTACTGATAATACTAAAGCCTCCTTGACAACAGGTAGTATATGGACTAGAGTTTGGATAGTTGTTTTGCTCTTTTTTTCTTAAATTATCTATAATTAACTAACCCTTTTGTATGTTTTACAGTTAATAAATATATAATGAAAATTTTACATTGATAATAAATGGCTGATGACGATGATGGGTGCAGTATTATTATGACCCAGCTGGGCGTCAGTACCGCACAAAAACTGAAGTATTATGTGCCTGGGAAAAAATGGGCTTCATCTTCATTCATCCTTGATTAATTCAGATAAAATAAACTATACCATTTTCTAAAAAAAGAACATTTTTTTATTAATCATCTCTTTTAACATTTTATTGATCATTATTTTTATCTCTAATTCAAGGTGTAATATTTTTAATTTTTTATCAATCTATACGAATTTGATAGAATCTAGTATTAAAATTTGAATCCAACCGTACAGGATAAAAATGATTAGAGGACAATTATATTTTTAATAGAGTTATAGAAAATAAAAATAATTAAAGAAAATTAAAAAATTGAAATAAAATATCAAAATTTTGTATCAATCTATATGAAATTGATCCAATCTAGTATTGAAATTTGAATCCAACCACATAGAATCGGATAAAAATGATAGAAGACTAGTTATTTTTCCCCATTTTCTAAGTATCTTTCAGTTGAGATGTTGTATTTTAAGAATCCAAACAACATAGAAATGTCATTTGCTTGACAAAATAAAACTAAAAGATCTATAAAATTTATGTGCATGTGATTATCAAAGGTTTTACCCTGTAGAGCCTGCCTGACGGCACACGACGCTCTTCAGCCAACCAACCATTCAGCAGCCAACCATAGCGAGGTTCGTTATTGTCAAAATACCTAACAGTGCCACCTGGTAGCTTCCTGTTTCTCTTTTGATGAGGCCAATCTTTTATATTCTGCAAAGTGATTATTGATAGCGGCGACAATTGCTTTGGTTCGGCATCTGCCATTGTTGCATTCCTTCTTGAGCTTGACTCACCACTTGAAGTCATGACCACTAAAATGCTAATGCTAAAATGTCTATGGATGTGTTGTTGCCTAGTGCTTTGCACTATTTATAGGCCTTTAGAGGGTTGGTGTGCTTCTCTTTTTCTAGGATTTTGCAGTTTTTGCTCTTAATTTTCCTCTTGTTTTTAAATTAGTCCTGGTAGGTTGTTTCATTTCTTTTATTTAAGCTATTATTCAATAATTTGGTTGAGGAAGCATAGTTTTTTATTGATATACCCCTATCTCAATTTGGACGTGCGACGTGCATGCATGAATAAAATTACGTACGTTGCATAAAATTGTGTACCACGTGCTTTTTATTTTAAAATTTGCACACGCTTTTTTTAAATTTTGGTTTTTAACTTAAGCATCGGAAAGATAAAAATATTAATTAAAAAATTGCATTATGAATTAATTTTTTTTTGTTTAAAAAGACAAGGACAAACAATTACATAGCAATTAATCTAATAGTAGATAAACTGTTAAAATCTTTATGCAGTGCATTGAGCAATTAGTCTAGTAGTAGATGAATTAATTTTTACATAAATGAATCACTATATATTTCGTGATGTGTTTTCTATATAGAAATCTATACACTTAAAAATAATTAAAGAAAAATAAAAAATTGACATAAAATATTAAAATTTTGTATCATCCTATATGAATTTGATCCAACCTTGTATTAAAATTAGAATCCAACCACATAGAATAGGATAATAATGATAGAAGACTAGTTGTTTTCCCTATTTTCTAAGTATTTTAAGTTGAGATGTTGTATTTTAAGAATCCAAACAACATAGAAATATCATTTGCTTGACAAAATAAAACTAAAAGATCTATATGCATGTATATATGGAAGCTTATAACATATATCTTTGTATGTATAGATGTATAGTTTATCAAAGGTTTTACCTGGTAGAGCCTGCTTGACAGCACACGGCATTCTTCAGCCAACCAACCAGCCATCAAACAACTATAGCGGGGGGTCGTTATTATCAAAGTGTCTTATAGTACCTCCTGGTAGCTTCCTATTGCTCTTTTGGTGAGGTCAATCTTTCACTATCAGTAAAGTGGCCACCGATAACGGTGACAACGGCTTCAGTTCAGCATCCGCCGTTCTCACCTTTCTTGATATACAATTTCCCATAAAGTTTTTTTTAGAACATTGATTACAAGTTAAAGAAGTGGAAGTGGATTTTTTTTTTTTTTGCTTAGTCAATATAAAGATAACAAAAATAGAAGGAAACTGGTGAAATCCAACCTTTTTCAAAGACGAAAAGAATACAAAACATCCATAGTACTCTTACACTCTAAAGAACAACCTGACATGAAGCAATCAACTACAACTCAATCAATCACAGAAAACACCACCAGGTTTTAAACAGCGAAGATCTCCTTATACATGCTTTTGCTAGAGCATTATCCATACAATTGCCTTGCCGAAGTATAATTACTAATTGAACATGCAACAGTTGATTAATACCACAGTCAATACCAATGCACAGATTCCGCAACATCCACGGTCTATAGCTCCTATCCAACAACCACTTCAGAACAACACACAAGCTAAATTTAATAACTAAAAGAACTTTCTCATGCCATCCCATACTATTGAACATCTTCACGGCTATTTTTGTGGCTCTTCCTTAGCTATTCCCAATCCCGAAACCTCAATCATCCCAAAGAAAATAGTGTAGGCCACTTCTTTATCGTCTCTGGATATCCCACCACAACCCGCTTTAACCTCCTTTACAACACCTGCTACATTTAACTTCATTCCCTCAGGGGAGGTGGTTTCCACAGAATAATGTTCTCGTTGACTATGCTCCTAAATGAACTACTTTTCGTAGGTCAATAGTATCAATATCCTTCTAACAATTGAAAGTCATCATGAGCCACCCTTACCCCAACATGACTTTGAAATCAATATCAGCCATAAGCTTTTACAGAGTCCTGTCAAATTCACAATACAACATAGCGAAACTTAATCATCAAAACTCCCAAAAAGCTTCCATTGAAAACCCTACCAATGGAAAATCATGCACATATTTGGAGGGATTTAATAGAAAAAGAGTTTAAATTATTGGATTCAAATTGAAATTAACCAAGATATTAAAAGACTTTGTAGTTCTTGTCCAAATACAAACATATTATTATAGCTAATATGCATCTAATAAATCCAGACAGATTCTTATTGTCATTTGTGTACAAATTTGAGTCTAAACCTTGTGTGTTTGTAACACCCCAAAACTCAGCCTAAACATTATGGCCGAATCTAGAAATGTTACAAAAAAGGGTCTCAAAACCGATCTTTACATGGTAAAAACCTCATAGTATGTTACTAGGAAGGAGTCCTTATGTTATAAAACATATCCATTTAACATTTTCTTTACTAAAACTGTCAATAGTTTGTTCTTTAAGAAAAACTTAATTCGCAGCAAAAATCTTAAGTGTCATTATGTGTCGAAAACCAAGTGTGTGTTTCCAAAATATTTGTTTGCGTGAAACTGTTATTTATGAAAAATCGTTTGTTGTGCGTTGTAGAAAACATAATTAACCAAAAACAACAACAAAAACCAAAAGAAATCAAAAAGTCCAGAGAGTCCAAAAATTAAAAAACTCTCAAGAAAAACCAGAAATTGAAATAAAACCGATAATTAAAAGATAGTTTCCAAACTAGTGGTCATCGCTGAGCCTCCATCGCACCGATCCGCCTATGTCTGAGGATTACCTGAATAGAGCAGACAAACAAATGTGAGTTTTCAAAAATTCAGTGTGTAACTTAACAGAGACATGCATATACATAAACTCATATTTATCATGTAGTAGATCAGATACAGACATTAGTCCTTAACAGAATCAGATAATATCATAATTGGATTATCAGAAACATACAGATATGCAAAGTTCTACCCCCATCCTCTACACATCATCTCTGACCATCCCAACACACCATGTGGAGTATAAAACACCGACCCATCCCTACACACCACATAGTGTCTTTACGAAACTTATCAGAATAGTTTGCAATCAAGCTGCCAGTATATCAATGAAATGGCACCTCATAGAATACTTCCTCCACATAAACAGATCCTAACCTAGACACCGATACAAATAACAGATAACGGATATAACAGAATTAACATATCCCGCATGCTCATATACATATATTATACATGTTATTACGAAATAGTCAAATCATACATATCAATTTCTAAATACTCAAATCAGTGTATCAGTTAAGGTTCGTTTTTCCCTTACCCACCATACGAAAGGCCCACAGTCGATCAGAACGACGTGTGTGACCCTAGGAAAAATTTTAGAATTTTGGGCTCACATGTCAGTATGATATGCTCGTGTGGGCCCACACACCCAAATCAGCCTAGGTCGTGTGACCCACACGGCCACACATACTCCTGTCACACGGTCGTGTGTCACACGGCCTACCACACACCCATGTCGCGTCAGCAGGGCACTTTTTTTGCTTTCGTCGAACCCCGATTTCTCATGTTTTCGTTACACACCTGATTCATTTTTTATGCAAAACAATTTCGAGACCACTAAAACCTAAAAATTGACAATACACTCCCCAAAATCAGTCATTAATTCTTAATTACACAGAAACAAAGAAATCAACTACAGTGAAACTCAAGTATTCATCACTTACCCAACTTTCGAATGACCCCGACTACACTTCCGCAGGAGGAGAGTTTTGTTCCACACGATTCACTGCTACCAATAATCCACAAATTAATACTAACGAAATACATCATCGACTTAGATCAACTTTAACAATCGCCACTAACCCTTGTAAAATCTCACTACCTCTACTTACCTAGCTGCACAAAGAGATCAGAAATCTGAAGCATCGCGATTTGAATAGAAGATTATGAAAAAAACAGAAGAAAAGAAAAAGAAAGTTTTTGACAGAGGGAGAACAAAAGAACGTTAGAAAAAGGAGAAGTTTTGGGGGGAAAATCAAAATTTAGCACATATCTTAACTTCCCCCACTACTCCACTAACAACCCAACTAACTCAGAATTTCGCTACCACCGAACTTCTATCACACAACCGAAGAAAAAATTAATATCCACACTCACACAGGGATTTGAACACAAAACCTCAAAATAAGCTAACACTTTACCACTCAAACCAACAAACTCATTCTAATATGACATGACTAACAATGGAATATAAGTCAAACCGCCAAGGATAAGGCTAGGGTCAAAAATAACAAAATTTCCCAAAAGTGGGACTTGAACCCAAAACCTTAAACACACATCCATATCACTTAACCACTAAAATAGATACTCATTTATGATAAAACTCACAGAAACAAAGTTAAATTAGTCAGGGCGTTATAGTTTAGGCCTGATAATCAAGGTATTCATCACCCCAAATGTGGTATGGATTTGAGTTGCACGACTTTAAAAAAAATCCAAATTAACATTTATTATGTAACTGTTGTATTGAAATTAATTTTTTAGAAACACTTGTCAAATAATTTTTCAAGGTTAATTACCAAAAAACATGAAGTAAATTTATTAGTTTAGTTATTGCTTATAGATTTATACTAATTTTAAGATTTTCAGTTCATTCGAAATTTTTAGTGTTTTCAAGTTTTATTATATGTAAATCATGTATGAATTTGAAATTCAAAATTTAAATATAGGGAGAGAGAGAAGGGTTATCATAAGTATATTGATGTTGTAAATTACAACAAAGGGAATTCCGAGCATGTGACAATCGATTTCGACTTCCGAAGCCACTTGGAGATAGTTTAAGCAATTGATTCATATGACTGAATATTGAATTCACTACCAGTTGTCTATGTTGGTTACTTGACTCGGTTGAAACAATTGCTTTATATACTATATTATAAATAAAGTAACATAGACTAAGAACATGAACAGGGGAAGTAACTAAGCAACTAATATACTATTTTATATTGTTGTATATTTGTAATCAAAATCATATATGAAGAAGAAAGAGGACAAAATTTTAACAACTAATTCTCCAACCTTATAAAAATATTAGGCTTACTGAAAAACAAATAACAATACATACTGGTAAGTCTAAATTAGCTTAGATTAACCTTTTTACAAGTATTAATGGAATACAATAAAATTTGAAGCACATATCAAGCTAGGCTTGAA
The DNA here is from genome assembly GCF_025698545.1 of Gossypium raimondii. Classification (NCBI taxonomy): domain Eukaryota; kingdom Viridiplantae; phylum Streptophyta; class Magnoliopsida; order Malvales; family Malvaceae; genus Gossypium; species Gossypium raimondii. Next base: position 58,720,927 of record NC_068574.1, read on the forward strand.
CAACTATGTGTGATATTGATACCATACATGGATCCAGCTTAAAACTGATCCATAACTATTTTATGGCTGAATTTGGAGTAGCTTAGCCCATGTCCAAATGAATAAATCGTTTCTCCGGTGTAGAATCTATAGGTTCTTCCCGGGTACCCCTTGGATGGATCTGGTCTCATGTTTATGTTTGTCATTGGGACCTTGTCAAGATATGATTGGGGATACCATGTCATTGGAAGGGTTTGAAAAATAAAATTTAAGAATTTGTCCAATATTTGGAAAGGTTTGAAAAAGAAAATATTAGGTTCGAAAAATGAGTTTGAAAAAAAAATTAAGTTTATTTAAAAAAATTGAGTTTGACTCTAATATTCAATGTCTAAACCTGGTAACTTAGCCGTGTAGGATTTAAAGTTTAGAGTTAAGCATTTATAAATACAAATAAGTGAGGGGGAGGAGACTCCTCCAAGAGAAGTATTTGAACTACCATCTGTCGGGCAGCTGGCTAAACCCCCAACAATGGTCACTATTGTCCCCAGGTGCTAGTCCAAGTGGTACTATATTCCCTAAGTGATGATCTATATGCCATAGGTCAAGGGTTCAAACCCTCTCCCTTCACGTCCCCTTGGTGGGTGGTCGTGTGCCCCATGTACAGTTTAATTCCTTAAAGTGCTCCCTCTTCGTAAACTAAGCCACTCATGGCAATCTAGTTTTCAACGAAGGCAAGAGATTAAACCTCAAACAAGACTCGGGGACAATACCGAACATTGTTGGGGGTCTGACCAACTACTCAGCAGACAACACTCTGAAGATTTCTCGCGAAAGAGTGGCGCCTTTGACAAAGTTAAAATTTGAAAGCCGTATTTTACATCAAGTTAGATTTGGATGAATATAAATGATGTTGATTCTAATACTATTAATGCATAATGTGTTAGACCTGAACCCAAACTATGGATCCTAAACTATGGCATGTATTCCGGCACGCATGCTAACTCCGGAACGGTGATCGGTTCCATAGCAGGTATAAACTCATACCGATCTTCCTATATTTCGATGTAGTGGGACCAGAATCTCGGACAATCCGTATGCAGTTGCCGTAGGTTGATCTTGTGGTGATCATCAAACACCTCAGGTGCCACGGAAATCGGTTGTCTACATCCGAATTGCCGTAACACTCTGTCTGACTGGTGCATCTCCACAGTCGTATAGCTGATCAACGCGACTTTCGTGTGCCAAGCGTTTCGATTTTGTAAGAACTCATCTGGAATTACTGTCCGAATTGTTGGATCCTCGTACGGTGTCCATTGAAACTATATGAATATGATACAAATATTAGATATATACATAATACTAAATACTAAATACCAATCGACTAGCGAATGATAGAAATATCAAATTTATTCAATACTTACATGTGCTTCCGACAGTTGATCTAATAGAAGTTGTATATCTTCAAGAGAGGTAGGTAATCGTGCATGACTTGCCGGATGGTTCCACCTAATTAAATAAATTTTTAGCATATTTTTTTAAAAAAAATCTACTTAATAATTTTAAAATCTAATATAAAATTTACCTCGTTATGAGTGGGAATGTATATGGGTGGTCCACTCGAGGACGTAGAAATGGAAAGCAAAATCGTGCCCATGACTGCAGTAGTGATAGGCAACCTCTGATTTTTACTTTAGTCGGTCGCGTCGCCCCGCACATCTCTCGATATAATGTTGCCAAGACGGCGGACCCCCAACTCAATTCACCAGCTGCTCTAAAATCAACGAGTTTCAACAGCCATCTTAGATGTAAGCGGCTCCGTGACGAGTCCGGCATCAAATAACCTCTAATTAACTAAAGAATGTATGTCCGAGCATATCGGATTCTTTCTATTTTGGTTGAATCTTCTTCCGGATCCGGGAATATGTCTCGTAATCAGCCCATCTCGATCTTACCCCTCCATTTTCTCCGGAATAGCGCCCAAAAGCTCGTAGCACACCGCTCCCCAATAGCTAGATTGGGCAGACCCGGTGACTGGGTACCCGTCCACCGGCAATCCCAATTGCAGACCGACATCTTCCAACGTGATAGTGCACTCTCCACATGGAAGATGGAATGTGTGCGTCTCGGGTCTCCACCTCTCGATCAACGCACTAATAAGTTTCGGGTCCACCTTGCATCCCCGACCTATCGTCGCCACGTGCCAAAAATCCGCTTCCCGCAGGTAGTCCTCTACCAACGGTGGTGGAGGAGCATACATATTCCGGATATTGCATTCCAATATCCGATCTGCAGACTTTTATAACAAATAATAAATTAATAATATTCTAAAAATGCATAAATAGAAAAATCTTAAATAATATTTAAAAATTAAATTTAACACTTACCATTCTCATTTGTTCGACGGATATGTGCTTGTTATCAAGACGAGTCAATTCTCCGGTCATTGCAAAAAACATACAAATTTTTACAATTTAAAAAAAATTAAAAAATAAAATTATTTAAAATTAGGATAGGGATTTATGAGAAATTTAAGAGGAAATTGAGAGCAAATTGAGATTAAATATGGATTTAAGAGAAATTTGGAAGGAATTTGAGAGCAAATTGAGAGGAAATTGAGAGGAAATTTGAGAAAGGAATAGTTTGTGAAAAAAATAAAGGGGTGGGGGTATTTATAGATTTTTTTTTACCGTTGGGGGGGCAACTGTCATTTTTTTTACCGTTGCACTGTTCACGCACGGAACAAATCGCGTCCCCAGGGGCGCGCTACGTGGCAACAAATCGCGTCCACGTAAGCGTCTGTGCTGACGTAGACGCAAGTCGCGCTTACGTGGACGTGATTTGTTGCCACCTATTTAATCGCGCTTACGTGGACGCGATTTAGGGGAAAATGGCCCATTCCGAAAAATAATAAAATACCGGGCCCATTTCAGAAAATATAAAAAAAAATGGCTTTTAGTGGTAAATTGCCCGAATTTAGATATAAATAATTAATTAAAAATATAAATTTAAATAGTAATAAGAAATAATTAAAGCTTGATTACGGTTGAAAGATACTGATTTATCAACAACATCTTGTTCATCTTGACATGATAAATAATAACTACACATATCAACAATATACACCAATATTGCAAAAGCATAAGCAAATCCTTTACGTATATATACACAAATAAAAAGATTGTAACCTTCAAAAGAAATTAAAAAACACTAAAATGTAACTCTCATAAAGTTAAAAACAATTAATATATATAAATAAAAATCATTTGCTTAACAATAAAATAAAAAATGTAACTCTAAGAATTATAAATAATAATTTGATATAAATAAGAATCATTTATTTAACAATAAAACAATATTAATTAAAATATATAATACAATTAAATAATCATTAGTGATATTTCATAATTTATTTAATACATTTGGAATATCAAGAATACCCTTAATATATGTTGAAATATCAACAGTACTTTTATTAAGTCCAATCACTTTTAAAAGAATTGAAAATATTATATATATTATTAAAATGAAAAACAATTAATTAGAAAAAATGAATTTTTGGACATTAAATCATAAATAATTAAAATGAAATACTGAAATTTAAATTAATTTTGTGCAATTGAAGTTAAAAGATATTTAAAAAAATTAAAACTAATAATTTATTTATAGTAAATCATTTTGACATTTTATCATTTCTTAATTTCATTTTTTTTAACCGAATTAAATTGATAAATATTTTTTATGAACTAATTTAAAAGAATGTTAATATAGATATCTATAATGCCCTTAGCAACTCCTAATTACTTCTTTAAGAGTTGAAAATGTGTATTATGTAACACCTTTCGCCCGACTCAATTGTCAGATCCCAGTTACAAGATGTTACATTCGTTGCCAGAGTAATTACCGTTAAATATACAATAAATAAATCATTCAATTATACAATCATGTCATAAACACATTCGTATTATGATACACAATCAATTCTAAGTCTCAATTGAGCTTACGAAAACTCAATTGTTAACCCAAGCATGAGATAGAACTAGATTGAAAATTTTCATGAGTGGGAAGAGGGTATTGTGATGCCCAGGGCTTGGTATTGCAATACCAGATACAATATCCAAACGTGAAAATAAATCATATAGGTATCGCGATCCTGAAGGCTAGCCAAACTTCCCAACTTGAGGACCAAATTGTAAAACCTTCAAAATAATACATAATGGACATCACGATATCCAGGGTGTGGTATCGTGATACCGAAGACAGTCGATTATGTCTTATTTTTGGTAAAAATTAGGTCATTTGGTAATTATTTCATGTCAGCCTTTCAAACTTACCATTTGGTGCATTTTGCACAACTTTTTCCTGCACAAAAACATACCAAATACAAGCTAAAGCATAGTATTTAACCAATTCCAATCATCTATTCCAATATAGCTTCTATTTGACATCAAAACGTACTAATTCCATATGTTCAAACTCAATCTATGGTTTATCACAATACTAAATGTAAAGAATAGTACATCGGTAATGACAATATATTGTAAAGAAAAGAGAAATAAAAATAAAGAATACACCGATTTTTACGTGGAAACCCCATCGGAAAAAAACTACAGGCAGAGAAGAATAAAATTCACTATGTCGAATTCGAAATCTACGTTCTGACTCAGTTCAATTCTGCTTCTCTGAACCGCCACCTTTTCTGCGCTTATGCTAGTAACATGGGTGGCTACAAGAACGAAGGGTTCGTCGAGGTTCTTGCTGCTCAGCAGAGTCCTGAGAACCCGAACTGGTTCCAGGTTAGTTTCTACTGAAATGGGTTTTAAATTCTTTCTAGATTTTTGGATTTTGATTTGTAAAATGATTTCTGTTTGATTATGCAGGGGACAGCGGATGCGGTGATGGCAGTGTTTGTGGTTGTTTGAGGAGCATAATGTTTTGGAAGCACTGAATAAGAGGCAGTGTTTGCTTAAACAAATCAACGCAGGTGAAAAGAAAAATAGAGAGAGAAAAAGGTACATCGAAGCACTGAAGAAACAAGAAGAAAGTAGTAGAAAGAAGTAGAAAACGTATGCAAAAGCAAAGCAAGGGTTTACAGTGATAGATTCTCGATACTTCAACTCAGTGAAGGCGAAAGGCGGGCGAGGGAGGGAACCACGATTTTGTGTAGTAATTGTAATGTAATTTAATTGGATATGGGCTTCTTTTTCTTCACAATTTGGGTACTCTTAGTTCATTATGGATTTGGGTTTCAAAATTTATATTTATAGGTTATAACAATACGGGATAATGCAACAATTAGTCCCTAAACTTGATAACTTTTCTAAACTTGATCCCTAAATTTGGTATTTTTTTCTCAATTTTGATCCATGTGATGATGCGACACTTTGAGATTGAGCCCCAACATCATCTGAATTTTCTTAGGTAATGAAATAGCACAATACCAAAGTGCCGCATTATCATATGGATCAAAATTTAAAACTTTTTTGTCAAATTCAATAACTATTATGGACCAAAAATAAGTTGAATGACTAAATTGAGAAAAAATTTCAAATTTAGGAGTTAACTGTTGCTTTATGTAAAAGTATTTATTTTCAATGCTTACAGCTCTTGACTAGTCACTCATATATTTTAATTTCAAAAATTGTTTAACTTAAAAAAATATTTAAAGAAATAAACACTCTTATAATAAAATAAAATAAGTTGGTGTTAAATTTTTTAATTTTTTAATTGAATCGATTTGTAATTAAACCAAGTCTCATTATTTATAGATTCAAATATTAAATTTATTATTCGCAAAAAAATTAAATATTGACTTTATTGTCTGTATCTTATATCCATTTATCTATTTAAAATTATTTTATTTTGTATCTTATTTGAATATAAATACATTCAAATATTAAATCATTTTATTTATTACATGCATGTAATGAAAATGCTAGAAAGTAAGTTAAATTTTGTTATTAATCTTTCCACTTTATTAAAATTTAAGATTTAGTTTAATCATTTTTAATCTTTATATTTTTTAATTTTAAAATTTTAATCCTCATCAAATGATAATTATTAAATTTATTGAACTAAATTCTTTTATTTTCAAAATCTAATGCGACAAACATATTATCATGTATAATATCATGACAACTTCAGCTTGTCATTTTCACAAATAATTGAATTAACCAATGGATTTAATTGTTTGGATCGAGAATGAAATTTCAAAATTCAAAAAATAGAAGTACTAAACTGATCAAATAAACAAACGTATAGGGACTAAATCCATGGAAAATGTTATCAATGTGAAGAGCTAGCCAAGGACTAAACAATGCTCAATGATGTCAATTGTGTTATACACAAATTCTTCCATAATGCCAAAACATGAACATAGACTAGTGAATGACATTCTCATGAAAGAACAACTTCTCATTAAGTTCTTTCAGGCACTTATAGGACTCAGATTTAGTCATCGTAATCTGATTCATCTTCATCATCGTATTCTATATAAGAATTGAGGACCCTTCGGTACTTGTCGGGGCTATCGTACCATGTCGGGGTAGTGATGATTGCTTTTTCTAACCAAAACTTATCATATTCCTTCTTCTCTGTCAGCTTCTCAAAGAACTGGCTCCATTTGTACATGGTGCGCTTCAATCGAACACTTTTGCTTCCTCCGAAGAGATATTTGATGTAGTCCTTTGCCAACCGAGCAAGTTCCTCACCGGTAATGATATATACATACTGTAGCAAGTATCGTCATGTTACAAGCTTTAGAAAGATAAAGGATTAGTTGAAAACAAGAACTGAAAATTTTAACATGTCGAGTTCAGAACATCACAGTTGCAAGATAGTAAATCGATTATTTCAAAACTTATTAATGCATGCACAGAAGCGAAGAACTTTTTACCAGGAATATGAAGCCAAGGGTTGCTAAAATCACTTGCATGGTCTCGTCTAAGATCCCAGAGGGGCCTTCATCCTCTGATTCTCCAAATCCATCGCCACCACCGCTGCTGCCGCCACCTCCACCACGCGGCGGATTTTGCCCACTGCCTTCATCATAGTAATCTTGCTTCTCAATCTGCTGCCTTAACACATCTTCGATTGATTGTTTCTTCCCAAAGTTTCCAATTGCTTTCTCGATAGATTTCCACGGAGAACCCTGTAAACAATAATACAATATTCGATCATATTCTTTTAGGTTTCCATATCAAAGTACTAAAACCGTATTACACACCTCAAAAATTGTAACAATCTAGTTTTCTATCAACCATTTCCCTCTACTTTTAAACAAAAATTCTAGAACTACATGCACCCATCATATTATCACCACTACTAAAGATCTGTTCTTCGAGTTGACAAACGAATTGCAAAGACACCGTGAAATCAAAGGGAAGAAACTACGAGTGCATCATAAAAGGCATCATAAAAGGCAGTTTCAGACAGCCATAATAACGGGATAGAAAGTACTTACCAAGATATCATCAATCACTAAACCAAAAGAAAATCTAAAGCTTTAAAAGAGAAAGGAAGCTACAACATAAGGTGTGTGGAGCACATGTACAAGGTTATTTAGTACAATCCAAGGAATGTAAGCAAATAAACCTGTAAAGGGATTGTCGACTCCTTGGAGAAAAGTCTGCAAAGTACTGGTAAAAGTATCATAGTGGCCTTTTACTAAAAGTCGGATTACATTTTGCCCTTTCTACTAAAAAATAGGCAAATTAATTCTTGTTCATTAAATCAAAGAGCAAAATGACTCTTCTATTGAAAATTACATCTATTTCTTCAGTTAAAAACTAATCCCTATACATTAGAATGAGGTACACATACACATAATATGCCACGTGAAACTTTATAATTATTTTATCAATCACGCCAACAGGAAAAAATAGATGAAATTTCTGACAGAAAAGACCGCTCTTTGATCTAACCTACAGGAACTAGGTGGCAAAATGCAATCTGACTCGAGCCTCCATGATACTCTCCCCGCAAAGTACTGTCCACCTGAAACCAACAAGCGGCCCCTTAGTACATTCGGGATTGTCCCTGATAGGGTGTTATCCCTCTACTTCATTCAGAACCCGAATAACAATGGCGGGTTCACAAACCTGGAGATTATAAGGAACTACCACATTGATTTGAACCCATGCCCCATGGTGCGGGTGAGTCGCTCCACTTTGTGAACCCGTACAATCTCTTTAGTAACTCGAGCTTTCGTACTAAAACCAATACCGAATGTATTGGAGGATCCGTTTAAGAACCCTAAACAAAACCTATAGCTCAACTTGTCAATAACTCAAAAACAAAAAAGGAATCATTCTCAAAGTTCAAATGAAAACTCAAGTAACAATTCGATCTAAGTTCTTAAGAACCTAAACCCACTTAAATTAATGCTCAACAAGCAACACATTTAAACCCCAAAAACAAAACAGAACAAGAAAACACAAAATTGCAGCTTACATACATAAACAAAACATATTTGAAGCACCAAATGCTTACCTCATTGTCACCAGCAGGCTTATCTTGGCCTCCAAATTTGCAAACAGTAGTCCCTTGCCGGCATTTCGAAACCGAAACACATCTCTTGTGCTTCAATAAAGGAGCAAACTGTTGAGAACATAGTGATGAACTCGCAATCAATTTCTTGGTAACCGGAACCTTAGCGTTGAAGCAGACAAGATAAGGATACGAAGGGAATAAGAGTTCCGGTTTTCTTGGGTTGGAGCCATTGAAACGAGGTAATAAGAATGTATTAGCTTGAATCGACTTCATTTTTATTTTTATTTTTTTGCTTTTGGGGTCGCTCGGAATTTGATGAAATGATCGGAGAAATGGTGGGTTTAAAAGCGGAGGAGGAAATGGTCGTGAGTCACGAGAATAAGGCGGCTGGTGACGATGGGTCTCGAAGGCGCCGGATAAACAAATGAAATTGGGTAGGCTAGTGGGCGGCCTCCATTTTAAAAGCTTGTTTTACTATGTATTTGGGTTTTGATCTTTTAATTGCTTAGAAGCCCAAATCTGAAGGAAATTATTTTTTGGGTTAGTTTATATTTTAGCTCCTCCACTTAACAACATGTACTTACTTAGTACTCGGGACTCAGTTGATACTTAAACTTGAAAATCATTAGTTAAGTTTGTACTTTATTTAGATATCTAATTAACGTTGTTAGATTTTTTCAATTTCAACTTATCATCTTGTGCCACTTCTTCCTCTTCCCTTTAGTGAAATTTAATACTTTAAAAGTTGGTTTACATTTTGCTCCCTTTGCCAAAAAATGGACAAATTAAGCTATACACGTTAGATCAAAGAGTAAATGGGTCTTTTTTTTTAAAAATCCATCAATTTTTGCTGTTAAAAATCAATCCATGTACATCAACATGAGATATATAACTGTTTGGGTAACTCATCATCTATGTTAGTTTTTAGTAATACAAATGGTTGAAATTTTTACCAAAAAATACCAGTTTATTATTTGATCCAACATATAATGACTAATTTGTCAACAGTTTGCTCCTTTATTGAAGCACAAGAGATGTGTTTCGGTTTCGAAATGCCGGTAAGGGACTACTGTTTGCAAATTTGGAGGCCAAGATAAGCCTGCTGGTGACAATGAGGTAAGCATTTGGTGCTTCAAATATGTTTTGTTTATGTATGTAAGCTGCAATTTTGTGTTTTCTTGTTCTGTTTTCTTTTTGGGGTTTAGGTTTTTAAGAACTTAGATTGAATTGTTACTTGAGTTTTCATTTGAACTTCGAGAATGATTCCTTTTGTGTTTTTGAGTTATTGCCAAGTTGAGCTATAAGTTTTGTTTAGGGTTCTTAAACGGATCCTCCAATACATTCGGTATTGGTTTTAGTACGAAAGCTCGAGTTACTAAAGAGATTGTATGGGTTCCCAAAGTGGAGCGACTCACCCACACCATGTGGCATGGGTTCAAATCAATGTGGTAGTTCCTGAAAAGCTCCAGGTTTGTGAACCCGCCATTGTTCTTCGGGTTGAAATTGATTGAACTAAGATAAATCTACTAAATAAAAAGTATAACCGATTGAAATCGAAATGCATCCGAACTTAAACTAAGATAAATCTAAACACAACCTACACATAATAAAATTTAAATTTGAAATAATTCAAAAGAGAACTTACACATAATACTTAAACATAATAAAACTCGAATTCGTGCCATCAAAATCCCAAAACCCCAACATTATTGATACAAACAAAGCATCATTTACATACTTAAAAATGAAGAAATGATACATACTTGAGTGCTTTAAAAAAAATACCAGAGTGTGGACAATGTAGAATGAAAAGGCGAGGGACAAATCACATCAATTAAGCACACGGCATTTTGTGGAATAGTGTTAATTGGAAATCCCAATTTCAATCATGGAAAAAATAAAAATAAAAACCAAAATATATTAATTATTGTCCTCTCAAGTTAGCATTTTAGATTTATTTTTGGTTTAAAAGCTCAAGACGGTGGTGAAGTTGGAAAACTTTTTAGGATTGAAATTAAATTATATATTTTACGATAATAAAAATATAATTTTATCATTTTAATAGTTTATATCTTTATAATTTTTAAATAATTAAATTATTTTTTATTATATTTGAAGGGGCAAAGTATAATTTAGTATATATATTTAGTATAAGTTTAATTTTTTTAATGTGTTCTAAATTACATAGTATATAAAAATAACATAATATAAAGTATTGTAAACTTAAAAATGGGTCGAGTCGGGTCGGGGTTGGGCCTTAAATGTTCAAGCCCGAGCTCGGCCTATATTTTAAACGGGCCTAATTTTTTACCCAAATCTATTTTTCAAGTCTGATATTTTTGCTCAAACCCTCCTAAACTTCAGAAGGGCCTTCGAGTCTGGGCAAGTAGCCGAGCCCATGAACAGATCTAGTTAAAGGTGGGTATTTGATTTAAGTTGAATTAAATGATTTTTTTTAGTTAATCGAGTTGATAAATTTATTCAAATTAATATATATACCCGGTAAATTTTAACATGACTTGAGAGTTCAATTGAATATCATAAATCACCAATAACACGAGATACTTTCTTTTACGTGAAAAGTTATTTATCAACTTACCGTATACCAACACTTACTTTTACTAATGATCAAATTCTGTCACTATAAGTATAATGATGGATTACTTACTTGTCAGTATAATCAAGCTTATAGCAACACATTTGTATACTATTTGTATAATCAAGTTTATATTTACTGACGGTTTTATTTGTATCGTCAGTATAGATGAATTCTAAAACATCAATTACACTCTTTTAGTTTTCTTTTTTTTTTTTTTTTGATGGTCTGTAATTTCATTTTTCTAATTTAAAATTATTTTTAAAATCTCACTAACTCTACTTACCTAGCCGCACAAAGAGATCAGAAATCTGAAGCATCGCGATTTGAATAGAAGATTATGAAAAAAAACCAGAAGAAAAGAAAAAGAAAGTTTTTGACAGAGGGAGAACAAAAGAACGTCAAAAAAAGGAGAAGTTTTTTTTTGGGGGGGGGGGGGAATCAAAATTTAGCACATATCTTAACATCCCCCACTACTCCACTAACAACCCAACTAACTCAGAATTTCGCTACCACCGAACTTCTATCACACAACCGAAGCAAAAATTAATATCCACACTCACACAGGGATTTGAACACAAAACCTCAAAATAAGCTAACACTTTATCACTCAAACCAACAAACTCATTCTAATATGACTTGACTAACAATGGAATATAAGTCAAACCGCCAAGGATAAGGCTAGGGTCAAAAATAACAAAATTTCCCAAAAGTGGGACTTAAACCCAAAACCTTAAATACACATCCATATCACTTAACCACTAAAATAGATACTCATTTATGATAAAACTCACATAAACAAAGTTAAATTAGTCAGGGCGTTATAGTTAGGCCTGATAATCAAGGTATTCATCACCCCAAATGTGGTCTGGGTTTGAGTTGCACGACTTTAAAAAAAATCCAAATTAACATTTATTATGTAACTGTTGTTTTGAAATTATTTTTTTAGAAACACTTGTCAAATAATTTTTCAAGGTTAATTACCAAAAAAACATGAAGTAAATTTATTAGTTTAGTTATTGCTTATAGATTTATACTAATTTTAAGATTTTCAGTTCATTCGAAATTTTTAGTGTTTTCAAGTTTTATTATATGTAAATCATGTATGAATTTGTAATTCAAATTAAATTTAAATATAGGGAGAGAGAGAGAGGGGGGTTATCATAAGTATATTGATGTTGTAAATTACAACAATGGGAATTCCGAGCATGTGATGATCGATATCGACTTCCGAAGCCACTTCGAGATAGTTTAAGATAGTGATTCATATGACCGAATATTGAACTCACTACCAGTTGTCTATGTTGGTTACTTGACTCGGTTGAAACAGTTGCTTTATATACTATTTTATAAATAAATAAAGTAACATAGACCAAGAACATGAACAGGGGAAGTAACTAAGCAACTAATATATTATTTTATATTGCTGTATATTTGTAATCAAAATCATATATGAAGAAGAAAGAGGACAAAATTTTAACAACTAATTCTCCAACCTTATAAAAATATTAGGCCTACTGAAAAACAAATAACAATACATACTGGTAAGTCTAAATTAGCTTCGATTAACCTTTTACAAGCTAGGCTTCAACAACTATGTATGATATTGATACCATATATGGATCCAGCTTAAACCTGATCCAGCACATTAACATCTCTAATGTTAACCGAAATAGTAGTGAGATTTCAACAGTCAAATTAAAGGTGTCTTCTTTTATTGAGAGTTTATAAGTACAAATACAATACAATACATGCACAAGTAATTACAAATAGAATCAAACTAATTAAAAAAAACAAATTAGATAGAACCCACACATGACAATTGTGTATGATAAGACTACAAACTCACATATAAAAATTATACATAGTAAAAATCGAAAATAAATACTCAAAGACCCATAAATTCGAGCTTTACTGATAATACCACAGCGTTGTTGACAACAGGTAGTTTATGGAGTAGAGATTGGATTGCTGCTTTGCTTTTTTTTTTTTTTTAAATATTATCTATAATTAACTAACCCTTTTGTATGTTTTGCAGTAAATAAAAAATATATATATATATATATAAAATATGAAATTTTTAAATTCATAAGAAATGGTTGATGATGATGATGGGTGCAGTATTATCATGACCCAGCTAGGCATAAGTACCGCACAAAAACTGAAGTGTTGTGTGCATGAAAAAAATGGGCGTGATCTTCATTCGTTCTTGATTAATATTTAGGTAAAATAAATTATATTTTTTTTAAATGAACATCTTTTATTAATCATCTCTTTTAATATTTTCCTGATCATTAGTTTTATCCCTATTTCATAGTGTAATGTTTCTAATTTGCAAGGTTGAAGAAATTTTCTGAAGCAACAGTTAAGTAATTTTAAATTTTAGGAAGAAGTTTGATCTTACATATGGGAATTGGGAGCACAATGATGGACTCTCTTCTTTAATTTCGTGGTTGTTCTCTATATTTCTGTAGTTTTGCATCAACTTATGAAAAATAAATTTATAATAAACTTATCTTTAAATTGCATAGTTAAGAATATCTGCTGATTTTCTTTGATAAAAGCTTAATATTATTTGAATTGGTAAGTTATTGTTGAAATCTAAACTTCTCTGTTTCAACCATAGTTAAATCATTATTTGAAGTCTGAATTCGACAATTTTTCCTACATTAGAGTCTAACTTTTTAATCTAAATTATACCTTGAACTTAGTAATTGTTCTTATATCGAGTTTAAACTTGACAATTGCAAAGTTCAAGCCCCAATATGATCAACCCATAAAATAATTTTTAATTATGTTTACATATCATATAGTCCTATGTGTTGGTCAATTAATTTTATGATAAAGTACTTTAAATTTAAAAGTCATTGATAATAAATTAAATAATTTTTGCTATTATCGACACCTCGAGTAAAGTTTGTAGTATTCTTTGCATTATGTTACCGATTGCATTTTCATCCTTTCATATTTGTCCATGTACATTAAATGAAAGAACAAATAGTCACTTAATTAAAATTATATTTATTTTGATGTTATATATATATAAAGAATAATAATAAATTTAAAATTTAATTTAATTTAAATGCTTTAATTTCCTTTACTTTTATAATATTATTAACAAATAAAAAATCCTACTAAGTAACACTATTTTTTATAACATTGTTTTTATTAGACTAGATGCCTAACAATAAAAGAGTAACTTCCAAAAGTAGAGTAACATAGACCATGAACATGAACATGAACAAAGCAACTAATATACTATTTTATATTTGTAATCAAAAGCATATCTTTCACAATCAAAATCATATATGAAGAAGAGAGTGGACAAAATTTTAAGAACAAATTTTCCAACCTTATAAAAATATTAGGCTTAGGGAAAAACAATAACAATCTATAATGCCTTTCGGACCGCAGCAGTTCTCGTACATCGATACCGCTACATACCTGTGCCTGGAATATCGACGAGAAGCAAATGGCTCTCCAGCTCGAGATGTGAAACAAAGATGTCTCAACGACAAAACGTGGCGGCGGCGTGTTATTGACTCAATCGATCATCAGCTATATGAACCTACCCCTCATTCCGAGATTCACTCTTATTTCGCTACCAAGAAAAAGAATAGCTAAAAAAAAAGCCGTAATACAGTTCATTCTCTCACCAAAAAAAAAAAAGGAATTTCAATCTTCCAGATCAAAATCTGTACATGTCAGAGAGCCCTGAATGAAGAGCGTCGTGCCCTGTCATGCTTCAATCTTCGGTTATTATCGATGTTTATAGGTTTCAATAGTCGTTCTGCTTCTAATTCGGATTGAAGGGAAGGTTGCAACCTCCTTAAATGTCCTTTGCATTGCTTATGGCAAGAAGAAGAATTGCCGCTGATGTCGTGTTCGAGAGGAGCAAATTGTCGTTGGTAGGGCGAGTACCACTTTGCTTGCAAATAAGCAAGAGATCTCCATGGAGGGAACGGCATCGAGTTTTGCTTGAGAGATGACCTAGCAGCTTCAACCATAAGTTGAAGCAACTGTTTCAACCGAGTCAAGGAACCAACATAGACAACTGGTAGTGAATTCAATATTCGGTCGTATGAATCAACTGCTCTAGCTATCTCGAAGTGGCTTCGGAAGTCGATATCGATGATCACACGCTCGGAATTCCCATTGCTGTAATTGACCACATCAATGTACTCATGATCACCTACATATACATGTCATAATTGGTTTTGTCAAAATTAATAGCGTTTTACTGATTTATGCATAAATGAAAACCAATTGCCGGAAGGGTACCTAGGAATGACACAAAATATAACAATACTTCTCATCATGAATGGTAAGGATAAAATCTCCAATACGGGAAATAAGGGTAACAAATACAGAGATGCATAGATTTTCCACCATATGCAAGACATCTAGAAAGAATAAGCTCAAAATCGATCCGATTTTCTATCTTCTAGACAACAACAAACTCGAGAATGAAATGATCTAGAAACAAATTGAAACAAATATGCTTATACATATAGAGAGAGAAAGAGAGGAATTGAAAGCAGCTTGGGAAAATTTAGGATTCAGAGGCTATTAGCATACCTCCAGGGACTTTGCCACTACGCTGCCACCTCGATACACAAACAGCAGCATCATACCCAGAAAGCCTCAACAGCTTTACAAGGGAATACCTTATGCAACTGGCATTACATGGACCCGACTTCACAGTGTGTAGGTCCGTCTCACCCATCGATAATATAAGTGAATGAACCACAGACAACAAGTCCATATCATAGTGACACACAGAGTGCTTATAGTACTGCAACACAACAGAGCAAAACAAAAGAGAATTAGATGAGCAATATGATTCAAGTAAATGCTTTCCATAGTAAAAGAATATGTTAAAAGGACAAACACCAACATCGAACGTGATATAATGAGAAGAAAAAACAGATTTACACATTAACAAGGCAACCTTATGGGAAACTTAACATTTCAGTGTGTTATATAAACTCGGATATCGACATCCGACATTTATCATCATATATTCATATTTCAATACAACTTCAGCCTAGCCACCCCAATCAACCGATACACTTTAGCTTATTCCACTGATCAATCTCAGTTTAAAAATTTTATGAGGATTGATAAAAGAGAAACTATTCATGATACAGATATTAAAAGTGTGAAATCGAAAGGGAACATGGGAATAGATATACATATCAACCCAAACAGAACTCTTTCCTCCTCCTCTAGTTGCAACAATCATAATTTTATACTAATGAAGAGGCAAACATGGATAAAACAACCATTATCAAAGAAGAGACCATGTAACAAAAGGGTCTCAAATAAGTGAGGCAAATCATAAATTCACAATACCAATAAGCATATCTGAATTATGAACAAATAACCATATATAGGAGTTTCTAATGAAATGACATATTCTTCAATCCCCAAACATGTAAACAAGGTTTTTGAGATTGTTTATATGAAGAAAAAAATTACTAAAGCTTCATATTTCAAGCTCAATATTATGGTTTGCTGTTATATTATGAAGGCATATTTACCACAAAATTCATTTCTCATTCTCAAAAGAGGTCCATTCAAGAACCCATGATATTCAAACTTGCAACCTAATATAAATATATATATATAAAAAAAAAGTAAATTTCCTTAGGATATTCAGCTCCATGGCTTTATCTTAGACCAAAAATTAACCATAATAATGAAAATAAACAATTTCAAAAGAGAAAACGTAAGCTTCAAGCCTTAAACCCTTAATTAAGCTAGTTCTTTCACATATAAATTAAAACAAAAAAATATATATCAAGAAGAAGATAACGGTAAAACCCAAAACCCAATGTTGAAAATAAATTTTTGAAAAAAATTAAAGAAAAACCTCAAATCTCTTAAACAAATCAAAATGAACTCCTAAAAGAAGGAAACAAATTCATCTCAAAAGGAGATAATTAATAGATAATACTAACAGAGATTTTATCAGCGAGGTGGATAAGATCGGAGAAGCCGGACTCGCTATCGCTACTACACCAAGAATCGGCACCGGCGCTCCCACCGTTATTTTCCAGAAAATCACTAACCATTAAAGCCAAATCATGTTCACTTTCATTGCTAAACCCCCACAAACTATTATTATTAGAATTACTATTGTTATTTTTATGATCCCCCGCGGATATCCATAAACTGCACTCCATCATCGTCACAACACACCGCCGCCACCGTCGCCGTCGTCCGATCACAATTTTCCCCGTCCCTCCTCACACCGACAACCAAAAAAGGGGGTGGCGTTCTCGTAATTTTGATTGAAAAATAGGGGTTATTTTATTGGGGGATAAGGCAAAGAACAGAGAGGAAGAGAAAGGGGAAATTGCAAACGAAATATTTGAGGATTGAACGGAGAAGAAGAGTTTTTATTTTAAAATGGCGGAAATGAAATGACGAGAATGGGTTCCAGTTTTTCTGTTATGACAAAGATGAAGTTAGTTTTTTTTTTTTTTTCTGAATTATTATCATATTTTTGTTGGATAACTAACATTTTTTTATTTATGGTAATATTTTTATATTAATAGTAGTATTTTTAATAATTTTCAGATAAATTTTAATTATTAAAAATAGTAAATTTCTTAATAAGGTTTCTGTATCAAGACGTGATTAAGGGTTCATTCATTTGAAAATTACTTTTTTTATTTTTGGATTTTTGTTGTGATTTTTTATTAACGTTAAATATTTTTTGAAAAAAATATCTTATGACATATAGTTTTTATTAAATATGAAAATGATTTTTTATAAATAATGTTAGGTAAACAAGAAAAATAAAATAAAAGTAAAATAGATTCCGTGTATTGACACGATAATTAAAATGTTCATTGTCTCAAGTGTAGTCTAGATTCGAATCGTATTAATTGTATTACGTAATCTTCTTATAATTCGAAAAAAAATTAGTAAAGTATAAAATTCCAATTCACAAGCCTCTTAGTAAAAGCTTCATTGGTTAGTAATAATAAATGGATCATCACATTCTTTATGTGAAAATCATAATTGTTTTTCTTTAAATAATAGGTAAGGTGAGAGTGATATGAATGAATAGGTTTAATTGGTATTATAAAATAGGATATATATCCATTAATTTTTAAATCAATATAAAATTGAAAATAAAAATAAAAATTTTATGGTTAAATCAGTAATCGAACCAATTGAATCTTCGGTCCAATTTTTCAAACATCATGTATAAAAGAATTGAACCTCACCATATTCTAAAAATAATAATATAAATTAAATGAATTGTAGGTTTTTTTCTAAAAAAATATAATTACAATAAAAAATAATACCTATTGAAAAACTATAATTTTTCTAGTGCGTTAAAACGCATTGTCCTCTTAATTAAAGGTTGGGGAGAAACTATAGATAGTTCTAGGTCAGGGGTAAAGCCAGAAATTTTTTTTAAGAGGGGCCGAAATTAAATTGTAACTTTTACGATAGTAAAAATACAATTTCACAATTTTAATAGTCTATATCTTTATAATATTTAAATGATTAAATCAAATTTTTATCATTTTGGGGGGTAATGTGCAATTTTACCTTTACTAATTTAAAATCTTAAAAATCATAAAGGGCCTAAATAAAAAATTTTCTATTTCAGGAGGGTTCGGGGCCCTGCCAGCCTCCCTAGATTCTCCCATGTTCTAGGTATTGCATCAAAAAGAATAGATACGATAAGAATCAATAATTATATTAATGTTCAAATATATATATATACAAAATAAAATTCAAAGACTCAAATTTATTATTTTCCCAAATATTGTTGTACAAATTTTTTTGCCTCTATTATTGAGACTTGGCTTTAAATATAGGGTGAGTTATGAAATTCAACCAAAAGTCCTATAAATCTTTAATTTGCAATTAATGATTGAATGCACCTAAGTTTGGCAATACCCATTATGTATAACATTAATTTCCCTTTTCAATTTCCAAAATATTAAAGTTTTCATAAATCGCCAACTTTTAGGTCTAGGAATTTGAGCTAACTTAAGCTTTAATTTTTCTTTTCCAAATTCAAATTACATTTAATAATAAAATTAAATTAATTAATTGAATCAATTGATTAGTGATATTAATTAATTATTTCGAATCGGTAAAAAATATAGAAACCAACCATTTAAAAAGAAATATTTTTTATTTTTATTTTTAACAATTTTTTATTTTTATTTTTAAACTGTTATTATTAGTATTTTATAATTTTTAAGTTTTTAAAGTGATTGAATCGAAAACCAAAATTTCAATTGATTCCACCTTTAATTTAGTTCTTTCAAAATTTCGAAATGTGATAATTAAAAAAAAAGGTAAAGGGCAAAATAATAAATTGTATTATAAAATAAGGATAAAGTAATATTTAATTTTTGAATTTGATAATTTTTAATTTATTTTTAAAAAATTTGCTCAAATTATCACCTAAACGTGGCTATTTTTCTTAATTTTTGACTCATGTGATGATATAACACTCTAATATTATACCATACTATCACTTAAAAGTTATAATCTTTTTTAAATTAGTTAATGACAAATTTAAAAATATTAAATTTAAATACTAATGTAAACCAGAAAAACTCAAAAACTAAATTGAAAAAGTTTGACAAATTTAAGGTTTAAATGTCATTTTCTCCTTAGAAAATAAGGTAACCTAAGAGGACAAACTTTAGTAAAAAAAAATTGGGTTGGTCCAAATTGGGTTAGGACCAAGTCAGCAACTACCATAAATGGAATAGGCAAAGAAAAGTGTACATATTCATAAATGATAACATCATTATTACTATTATTATTATCACTACAACAACAAAACAAAAAGTTTGAATGATTATGACTTTTACTACTTCTTTTCTAATTATTTAATAATATTTTAATAATATTTTCTATATCATTAATACATAATTTTAGTAATTTTTTACTCTCAACTTTAAGCCCCAAACCTTAAACACTAAACTCTAAATCCTAGATTTAATCTCGAATCCTAAAAGATTTTAATTTGAAGTTCGAATTTAAGATTTTAAATAAAAATTGTCAAAATTATGTGCTAATGACATATAAAAATTATTAAAAGTCATTAAATAATTTAAAATAATCAAAATAATATAGTAAAAGAGTTCCATAAAATAATTCTTATGTAACCATATTGTAGAATTCTATAATTTATGAAGTCAGTCAAATTTAAATATTTGAATTTATGAATACTTACAATTGACCTTCAAAAAGATGAATCCTATATTTGAATATAAAAGAAAATTCAACTTTTTATTCATTGACCGAAGGTTCCTCCAAATAAGTCCCAGTGTCTTTTTGGGTTTGATCCACAAAACTAAGAGACAAATAAACCTCTCTTTTCTTCACATTTTTGTATTTTTTTCCAATTACTTCTTTATTATAATTTTGTAAAAATTAAAATTAAGCCAGTAAAATGTGGGTACATAAGATAAAATAAATAATCAGGAAAAATATTAATATTTGCTAATAAAAATAGTTTTCTTTAAGTTACTCCAAAAAAATATTGTTTTATATTCTCATATAGGAGAGACACTTGTATTAGTTTAGAGTGGACATATCTACATACCTAAACCATAGCCCCTCGTGTTAAATAAAATATTAACTTAATTTTATATTAATATTCATATATTATAATTAAATTTAAAAAACTATTATTAAATAATATATTTTGTTCCTCGCAAAAGAAACTAGAAAACATAACAGCAATTTGCATTGGCTCTAGGCAGCTCATTGATAAACTTTTTTATTAGTATTAGTATGATTATTAGGTTAATTTTTTTTCGACTATAGGTAAAACTTAATAACCAATTGACAATATATATATATATAATATAGTACTATAATGACAGCCGGCTTGTTTGTAATGTCGGTAATCATAGGTGCAACAAACGTTGAATCTCCATGGAAGGAAACCTAATAATTGCATGAAAAAGATGGAGTTTAAACAAGGGAATCAAATTATTCCCTTATAAAAGAAATGCAAAATGCCAATTCATCCTACCTTTGCTTATTCCTATGGCAATGGGACTATGGTAGATGGAGTCAATAATGCAAGCTTTCCGCAAATAATTTGTCCACTAACATCCAAATCAATTCATCATATCTACATTTAAACATGTTTATGGGACATGGTTTTAGATTAATTAAATCATTTATTTCTAATTTGATATGTTTGATTAAATAAATTATTAAAAAAGTTATTATATCTCCAAGTCATTTCAAGTTAGTTCAGATTCAAAATGTTTCTAATTGAGATCATTTTAAGTTCAAACTGATGAAATTGAAATTGAATTCAAGAGATAATGAGATTAACTTTTCAAGTTCAAATCATAATTAGCGTGTCTACTAACACTTACTTCCAATACACATCTAGATTTATATAAAAGTAAATAAATAAACAAATCCGATCCAACGTATCAATTTCTAATTCTCTCACTAAAATTCAAATAACATAAATAAATCTAGAACTTTTGAAAGTAAAACTCAATTATCCCATAGAGATAGATAGAAAATACATAAATTATCTTAAGTGCAAGTAACACTTTTCTTCTTCCATAGAGATAAATCACAAAGGATAGAAAATACATAAATTATCTCAAGTGCAAGTAACACTTTTCTCCTGAATCCCTATACAACTTCCATCGCTAAGATTTTGAAACACCAACAAGCTTGGTATATTGACACATACCCAAACTCACAGCTCAATCAACAACGAAAATCATGTTAAAGATTCATTTCCATTAATTTAATAAGTTGCTTTCCTAGGAAGTTGTGGATGAGAACAAACCTTTTTCCCTTGTTTTTGACACATATTTAAAGTTATTATAATTCAGTCGGATTGATTTATCGATTTAATCGGTTTAATTAATTATAATAAAAAATTATTAAAAAATTTATAAATAATAAATATTTACCCAATTGATCCATAGTATTCCAAATCAATCAACCCAATACTTTATTTAAATCAGTTAATGTTTCCTAATGGACTAATATAATCTAATTCAAACTACCATATTTATATTTTAATCATATAAACAAAACAGAAAGTAGAGAGGGACCCACAGCATGTGGCTAACAAACAGCCATCAAGTTAGATCAGGGAACATTAGATAAACTTTCCTTGAGTTTTCCATTAGGTTTCTAAGGGTTTATCCACACCTGTCTCTTGGGGTGTCTCCATCTTTTCTAAACACCATGTGGACCATTTGGCACAAAGGATAACCTTTTATGACACTTGCAACAAAGGATAGACATTTGGCACAATGGATGTGATAGATACAAGGAATATGCCATGGACCATTTCTGTGGGGATTCAAGTTTATTTTATATATACACCAAACAGCTCACCCTGCTAATACTATTGAATTAAATAAATGGACATTGCTATTTTTACAGGAATGCTTACCCTAGTATTCAATATGAAAAGGAAATGTCTATCCAAAACAGGTACAGCCTAGCCTTAGACGACAACAACAACACAATCATTTATATCCCAATTGCCAAACCTTTCTTTCCACAATTCAGTGCCAAATGGCACAAATCTTCCTTCTAATTGTCAGCAACAATGTAGTGGTGGCAACAGAGCACAGCAGGGCAGGATGGATTGGATTTTTAGCTGCCCAGAAGCAGCTCGAACCATCACCACCATGCCCTGACCCTAACCCTTTGAACTCGACCCAATTATAATTTTATTTGTTTATTTTTGCTTCAAAGCAATTTGATGATATAAATTTATTAATAATGCGTTTATATTGATAATCTTGCAAATATATATACATGTATTTTGGAAACAAATTTTGCTATGCTTACAAACATATATATAATATTATATACGTATATAGTTGGGCTATAATTTTGAGAAAGGATGCAGAACATGAGTTTATATCAAGATTTAAAGCTAGAAATTACAATGTTGTGCTGTTAATCAAGTGTATATTAAATAATTCAAAACAGTTTCTTTAAAAATAAATAAAGTAGCATCATAGGAGATAGCAGGAACGGGAAATCTAACTAAAATATAGAGAAGGGAAATATTGTCAATTTCCCCGAGCAGGGCAAGACGGTAAATAAACCTGAACCTGACCCTAACCCAAACCCAATCTCAAAAAAGCCCAAATTTATTGGATCGGGTTAGGTCGGAACGCATTGGTTTCAGGTTTTTTTCCATCCCTAAATGCATATGGATTATCACAACAGAGAATTTATTTACTCATTGAATTGGGATTGGTTTGTATAATATAGTGACCCCCTATGGTGTACATTACTCTCACTTGTTCATGATTAAAATACCTTAGGCAGCCTCATTTTGAGACCAACAAATGCAATTGTCCCAACGATATTTTCCCTCCCCCATAAATCATATCAACATCCATCTCGAGTTAGATTTTCAACTCTTATAAATTGTTTTCCATGACAAACAACATGCAATTTTCCTAGTTTAGCGGTGCATTCTCATCACACGCAACATCCACTAAAATCAATCCCAGGCCTAAAGGTTACAAAGAAAGAAGTGATCACATGGGGTTAGAAAATGCAATAAATGATATGATGTAGTTGACAAGAGTTAACACTCCCCATAATACAATACAAAGTAATGAGATCTTCACAGCTTTGTGGGAATAACAACTTTCGAGGCTATTACAATAAGTTAATAACTTTACACAACAAGGGTCTAAAACAAATGCCACAATTATTTGAAAGCTGTAAAGAAATTTGCACCAAGTAGGATTCTTAAGTACCTTCATGAGTGGCTGGCTGAAGTGTCCATTTTCAACACAGTAAAGGAATTAAAAGTGAAAATGATCTGTTATCTCCTCAGTTGCCGCTGCAAAGCAGAAAAAAAAGACATATTACGTTCATAAAATTCTTAAATCATGATCATCTGGCAAACTCATTTGTCACCCTTGGACATTTTTACATAACATGATTAGAAGTTAACAGGCAAAGAATAAAAATCTTTCCAGAAAATTTATGTAGACCAATGGTCAAAATATTATTCATTTCATGTTTGACCTTTAAATAAGACACGGGAAAATAGCAAACAAGAACATACTCTTGGCTCATTGTTAGCTGCTCGGGTCTGTGCACTAGATGCTCTATCTACATCTGGTATTTTCTCTGGATTATCATGCTTGTAAAATGCCTGTAAGGCCCTCCCCACGAACGGACGAATTATATTCACTTCCATAGCAGATAAATTTGGAATCTGGCCAATTTCAAGAGATTAGAGGCAAAGATATGAAGGGTGACACAAAGATCAGTGAGGAAATCCAGTTCATCTGAAGCATATTAGGAGGAAAAAATTTTAGCAATGTGCCTAAATATTGGCGATAATAAGTGTCAACAAATTCACAATGGCAGGACAAAAAAACCATACTTTCACAGCAGATGTCCCACTGAACTTCTCCAAGCTAGTCTCAACTTTATGAATCCGTACATCCCTTATGTCTTCAATAAGAGATCTCACCTGTAAAATGGATTCATGACAATCTACTTGCAGAAGTCAAAAGGAAAATAAAACTATGCTTAAAATAATCCTCTAGCTCACCATATACATGTCAGGAATGTCTTCACGTGCACTGCCATCCACAAAAAAGCAAAGTACTTAAGACTTCATAACGTTAAATTGTATGATAGTAAGAAAAATGTCAAGGAAGGCTTACTGATCAAAGAGAAGTCTAGAGATCTCCACATAATGAAATGGAAGCACCTGAAATGCCCCTTGAGATTCTCGTTCTCCTTCCAAAACCCGTGTCAAATTTTCTAGTCCACGACAAAAAGTAAGAAGAAACTTACAACATATTCAAAAGGCAGAACTGTAAAATAATACCCCCAACCAATAACCTAGCATATTCTCAACTCAACTTCTAAAGCCCTACTTAACGGTACATGTTCCCCAAACAATGAAGTTTAAACACCTCATGATAAATGGACTTGTCCAGATAAAAACTCAAGTCCTCTTCTTGCCAGTGTAAAAGTTGGACCAGCCAACAACACAACAAGGCAAGAGTAAAGGAATAAAGAGACACTTGTGCTTATAAGCTATTCGAACTCAACTCGGAAAAAAAACACTCAATGTCATCCCAATTATTGTCTAGTCAAGCCCGAACTATTAAGCGAGCCAAATTAGAATATCTTAATGCTTGAACTCAAATTAGACTCAAGTATCTCCTAAGCCTAATGTTTTCTTTATTTTAGATTTCGTTCGTATTGAAAAATTTCTACTCAAAACACAAACTCAAGATTAAGCTCAAGTATAAATAATTGAGCTTGAAATTGAACATGAGAGTTGAGATCATATTTTACTATTTAAACAAACTTAATTGAGCAAGCTAAAACAATTTGATCTTTATTCCAAGTCAAGCTCAAGCTTTAAGAGTTAAACTTGATCCAATTCGATCTAAGCTTCAAGCCTCAAATTTCAAGTGGACCACAAGCTCGAATTGCTTACAAAGTGAACTCCGGTTAAAAATCGTGATGGCACTAGTGAAACACGAAGCAAACCTAAGTAAATACCAAAACCATCTCCTATTTGAGCATACAGATGAAAATATATGAAACAATTTCACTTAAAAGGTGACTAACCAACTGACATCCACTGAGGAGGCCGAATCGCGCATTTTCCTCTCTTCTTTAAAGCCACCGCGAGCCACAACGGCACCTGGGATGCTATTTGCGGTAAAAATGGACCAAAATCACCCTGTCATTTTATCATAATCATAATCAAAAACAAATTACCCAACTAATCTTTAAAAAAGGGACAGGACAAACAGATTTGAAGATTACGCAGATGAAATTGAGGGGATCCATTCGCATGTTTGGGACAATCTCTATCAGTTCATCTTCAGCCATAAATTCCACCTAATTTAACCAAACAAAACGAAAGATTAAGTAAAATGACCACTTCAAAAAAGTAGAAAGTGCAACGAAAGAAGGGCGGGAAACCTCTTCGGCTGAGAAAAGAGAGATATGAGGATCAGATTGGCCAGCCATGTCCGCAAAGCAATCTAGGGGTTTTTCAAGTCCAGAAACTGGATGAACTGGGCAATAATTTAGGCTTCAGAGATTACTCAACTGGGAAACTGACTCAGAGAAACCAAAAGGAAATGCAGAACTGAGTTGAGACTCGCCCGAGTTGAAATACTGAGTCTAAGAATCGGTGTTGACGGAACCCTATATACCTCTTTCTCTGTCTTCTTATTGGCGGGAAACTATAAACGCTTCACAACGCGCCAAAACCAAAACAACGATTTTAAAAATTTTCAAAATATTTTTTTGATGAAAAAATAAATTAAATCATAATAATTCAAACATGAAATACAAATATACAATAGTCATCATAGTTTTAGAATAAATATTTCTATTTTCTAATTTATGTTTATCTCTTTTTTCTAATTTTTCAAAACAAATATTCTAAATTCACTTCCTTTAAAAATTAATCAATTTCATCGTTACATCAAATATCACATTTAATATAATATCATGATTTATCCAATAAAAGTTTATGACAGTTAAATTATCATCTTAATTTTAAATAAAAATTATTTATTAAAGAATACAAGAATCCTTTATTATTAAATTATTTTTGGTTTAAAATTATTTGTTAATCGTTCATAAATATAATAATTGATTACTAACGCATCCAATTTTATGTTAACGGCATAATCAATCAAGATAACATATATCAATGGAAAGAGAAGGAAATTCATGACTTTCATGACTTTCAGTTTTACACAACGTTGACAACGTACGTTGACCACGAACAAGCAGCCAAGAATTAGAGTTAGTTGTTCGTTCCTACACTGAAAGAAAAACATCACAGTTTTCCTCAATCCTCGTCTTCCTCGAAATCTGAGTCATCATTAACTTCTTCCTCAGTCTCGGAATCACTAACAACATAAGTTGTCTTGGTCCGGTTTGCCCTTTGTGGTCTAGCTCTTGGTTCCACAACCACAGCTACTTCTTCATCGTCGTCGCTTTCAATTTCCGGCATTGAAGACAGTGAAGAACTGCTCGTCTTCCCCAAGACCGAACCGCTTTTCTTGTTGAACGGTGACGCCCTCATTTTCCTCACTTTCTTTTCAGGCGATATCCCTGAACCCTCAGCTTCTGTTGCAGGTTTCAGCATTTGTGTTAAAAGCTTTTGTTGCTTGCCTGCTGCTGGACCTCTTTTCTTTGCTGCTGCAGGTGGCTTACCGGCTTTTGGAGCAGCCGGTTTTCGTCCTCCTTTCTTTGTTGCTGCTGGAGCTGGCTCGACAACCTCCAATTCTCCATCGCTGATGTTGATTTCGCCTATGCTTTCGGATAGAGAAATGACGGGATTCTTCTTAGTAGCAGCTGCCCTTTTGGCAGGCCCTTTCTTTCCAGCAGGTTCTTGAAACATTTCAGTTTCCATATCTGTGAGACATAAATAACATAAGCTCAAATTCGTCATGATTATACAAATATAATATAAGCTCAAATTCACGTATAGCTTAAATACCAGCGGAATGATCAGGAGAGGAATCGATGTTATGCTTGGCAAGTCGCTCCCTTAGATCAGGAATATCAAAGTCGTCATTGTCATCATCATCATCATCACTATCATCCTGCTAATAAACATACAAGTAACAAAATGTCATCAGTTGAAAGAGCACCAGGCACATATATAATCATATATAGGAAACGAAGAACCAGACCTTCTTTGTCTTCTTCTTTGCACCGGCCCGGCCTTTGGGTTTAACAACAGCAGGAGCCTTTTCTGTAAAACAAAAAGTACAACCTTGATGAATAAAATGAAGTAAAATGGGAAATAGTAAATAGAATCACAAGCAAGCTGACCTGCTTCCATTGCTGTCGTAGACGAAATTTCTGAGGCTTCGGAAACTTGTGGGTCATCTTTCTTGTTTACCTTCTTCGGGTTTTTAGATGCCACCGGTCTTCGAGCCTTCTTGCCAGCTACACCTCCCTTCGCTCTGTTTTTGCTGTTCTCTTCTTCTGCTTCCAGGTCTGCTTGATCTTGCTCCTGATTATAAGAAACAGAATACATCAGAACACTGGTAAATGACAAGTAAACAATTTAACTAAAAACTAGTTCTTGGTACATACGTCAAGTTGTTTCTCGAGTTCTTCAAGATCTTTCAGCCATAAAGACTTTGGAGTGTGTTTCCTCAACTCTTCAACCTCATGCTCAAGTTTATCCCTATCAGAACAAAGCTCTTGGACCTTCTCAAGGGTCAGAGTACCGATTGCCATGGATAAGAGATAGTCATAATCACTTGCCCTTGTTGCTTCAGGGCTAAGTTCAGGTTCCCCTTCATGATCAATATCCCCCGCCACTGCTACTTCAACAGCTTTCGTTTTCTTCGGGAAAGGAGTAAACCCTTTTTCTTGCAGCTCAAGGAACAAGTCAGCTCTCTTCCTATTGTTCACAATGATGTTCCCCTTAACAACATCAAGGATAAACCTGACTTTGTTATCCATTTTCAATAACTCGAGTTCAAGAGTGTCCAACATATGTTTCTGCAGCAAATGATACAAATTTTAATCAATATCACTGTTCAAACATTTCAATTACTCAGAATAAGCTCAAGTGAAACTCACCCTTCGTTTCTCGTAAAATTCAAGCCTTAAGTGATAAAATTCGTCAAGTACTGCAGTAAAACAAATTATGGTCAGATTGCGACAATTTACATGCGATTGTTACTACATTAAAATACGTGAAAGTGTGGCACATACTTTCCTCAGGGGTGTCATATTTCTTAATCATCCCTCTCGAATCAAACAAGTGCATGTTACTTGTGCTAACAGTTGTTGTTAGCTTAAACTTCTTCATCAAACCCTCTTGCTTGGCCAACATCATGTTCTCTTCAGTCATGAAGACCTCAAAATGCACAGTTCTATCATCACTGTATTGCTTAAATTCCTACAAGAGATATACTAACATATCAGATGAAAACTCTTAAAAGAAATGTCAATCGAAAGTAGAGAAAACTACCTTGATGAATGAATCATTTGCTGTTATGACGGATTCCAAAAATTCCTTATAATCTTGAGTCCACCTACGGATTGGAAGTTCAGTTATTTTCAGTGTGGTCTCATCAACCTCCTCTACAATCCCACTTATAGTGTAGGTAACACCAGATTCTTTTGACGCAGTTTTCTCAATAGTCCCTTTGAAACCTCGGTACCACGGATGCATGGGCTCCATTGGTTCACCATTCAGCAAACGCCTCACATTTGCCACTATATCTCTTGGATTATAGTTCGGGATATAAGAGCTCCATCCTGTCCCAATTCCTTCACTTCCGTTCACGAGAACCATTGGTATAACAGGTACATACCTGAAAAACAAGAACAAAGGAACTAATTTTAATGTATACACGATTTCACAACAAAGCATTAGGTATAATGAAGTAAAATTTACCAGGAAGGCTCAATGGATTGGCCATCTTCATTCAAGTAATTGAGCAGGCCATCATCATCCTTGCGGAACAGATATCGAGTAATGGTAGTAAGATTGGTAAAAATGTACCTTGCACTTGCTGCATCTTTGCCACCCTATGAAATGTAAAAAAAGTAAGCATTACATATGAGGGAAAAATAGTAAACATACTCATAAGACGGCATAAACTTATACAATTTCTCAACCAAGATGAACATCAACCAACCTGGTTACGAGTACCAAATTGACCCCCAGGACGGAGAAGGTTTATGTTGTTACTGCCCACAAAATCCTGGGCCATTCCAACAATGGTACTACAAAGACTCTGCTCACCATGATGGTAAGCAGAATGCTCCGAAACATAACCCGAAAATTGAGAAACCTTTGCCTCATGTACAAAATTCCTCTTGAAAGCACAGAAAAGGATCTTCCTTTGACCAGGCTTCAGGCCATCAACCATGGAAGGAATTGATCTTTGAAGGTCAGCCATGGAAAACAGAATAAGTTCCTTATTAATGAAGTCGCTATAATTGATGAGTTTCTCATTGTGATCAAGGTGCGTGCCGGGCTGTAACACAAACGTAAGAAAATTCCACCAAGATCAGAACTCAGATTCTTTAGAATCAATGCATTTTAAGTTAACAAAAACTATAACTATTGCATACCTCAAACTGTCGCAGCCAATTCTTCCTTGCTTCTATCTTCTTCTTACTAAAAGCTAGCTCGATTGCATCACCATCCATATCACCTTCCCATACAAACTCTTTCATGTGCTTATCAATATCTTTGAAGTATTTCTTCCCTTCAGGTCCTGTGCTTGTTCCCAACCCCTGCAACATGATAACATTAGTGAAGAAAGGCTACAAGACCGTGAAGAGGTAAACAACATAAACAAATACACAAACCTTATAGTACTTTATTCTCCAGCTCTTTGCATTAGTCCCCAAACTTTCCTTCCAAGCTTGGTATTCAGGCATCGTATAAAAACATAACTCCTCCTCCTGTTTGTTGACTTTGCGAGTAGCCTATACAAAGAAAAGACATTAACAAAAGACTCTACAAAACATCAAACATGTACATTATTACTAACCAAAGACAAATACTGACCTTCACTATAGGAGTTATAAACTCAACCATGAATGATTTAACTTTTAGCAAAGAAGGCCAGAAGGAATGAATAAAATTGATCAGCAGCCCTTTGATATGAGAACCATCATGATCCTGAGAAAAGTGCAGAGTTTGAGATTATTTACAGCAACATGATAGTTATTAGCATGTTGGCAAACGAAGATAGTAACCGAAAGGAAAATAAGGTGAGAAAACTGCTTTGAAGCACTAAACCTGATCAGTCATTATCATCAAATGCCCATATCTCAAAGATTTGACATCAGTATACTCCTTGTTCTGCTGCAATCCAAGAATTCGCTTAAGATTCTGTATTTCAGCATTCTCCATTAACTGCTTATGGCTGGCTTCCCTCACATTCAGTAGTTTACCTCTCAATGGGTAAACACCATAGTGGTTTCGACCTACAACAGAAAGACCAGCCACCTGCAACAAAAAGAACCATTAAGAAATCAAAACCACCCAAACATAGTTACATTGTGTAAAGAGAAATGCATCATACTTATAAATTTATTATGAGATTTTAATAAGGCGGCAACTTACAGCAAGAGATTTTGCTGAATCCCCTTCCGTCAATATCAATGTGCATTTGTCAGAATTCCTTCCTCCAGCTTCATTAGCATCATCTAGCTTGGGGATTCCTCGAATACTTCCTGACTTAGTTCCGTCAGTCTTCTTAAGATCTTTGCTATGCTTGAATTCTGCCCACTGGAGCAAATTATCCACAACTCCAGATTTTGCAA
Source organism: Gossypium raimondii (assembly GCF_025698545.1). Lineage (NCBI taxonomy): Eukaryota > Viridiplantae > Streptophyta > Magnoliopsida > Malvales > Malvaceae > Gossypium > Gossypium raimondii. Next base: position 58,752,308 of record NC_068574.1, read on the forward strand.
CTGCAATCAATTCACCAGCCGTGTAGCGCATAAGTAAAGAAATTTATGGCTAACCATAACTTAAATACAAGTGAGCTATATTAACAAACCTTTCTTCAAAAAATCTTCAGGAAGTTCACATTTGGAGCCGAAACTGCTCTGACGAAGAGTCAAAGTTTCCTTGGTTTGCGAATCAAAAGCAGGGTTGTCAATAAGAGCATTGACAAAAACCCACAGATGATTCTTCACATTATGTGCTTTGACATTAGCATTCTTGTTCTTCTTATTTACAGCATTCATCACATAATTAGATATCTGGTTGGTAACATAGTCAACGTGGGTTCCACCCTTGATTGTAGCAATACTATTGACAAAGCTGACCTGGTAAGTACAGCAAAATCAAGAACATTAGCATAAGCTACTCTAAAAATATAACCTCAGAAACTATTGACAAAGCTGACCTGTTGAAACTGCCCTTCGCTGAGACTAACACAAACTTCCCATCTTGCATTAACCTTCTCAGAAATCCTGGTAAAACAAACATCTTTAAGTGATTAAGACACATTCAATTGTAACATCAACAACAAAAACACCAAATGAAATTCATACTACAGACCTTGGGAGAGGTTCGCTCTTATTTTTAGAGGCAGCACTAAGGTAAAGGTTGACATAATCAAGAAATGATTTCACGGCGATGCGTTTCCCATTCAACTCCACCTTCACGGTCTTGCCAAGACAACCAGCTAAATCAAACACCCTCTTCCTCATCAATGCAACCACATCATCCTCCAAGTGAGTCATGTTAAATTTGGCCAAGTCTGGCTTAAATGTAACCTTTGTCCAATTCTCACCCTCTTTACATTTTGTTATAACAGGCTCGGTTTTGCTTCCCATGTTGTTTTTAAATACCTACAAGAAAAACAACAGTTCACCTTAGTGCAAACCTTTTCCAAGGAACCAAAAAAATACTATTCATAACAACTGAAACATTAAACCTAAATTATAGATGTAGTTTCGTTTCATATTTTAAACCGCGTCCAAGTTAAAAGATTACTATCACTTAAAGCTTCAACCATAGCAACAGATACACTACAGCGAAATTTCATATCAACAATCAAGTAGGAAAAACCCACATCCATACACGCATTTCCTTTATCATTTTTGCTTCTCAAGCCTGGAACCAGGAAAAATGGATCATAAAGTAAGCCTATTTCAAATCACATCCTCAGTAAACAAAACCATTTGCTTATATCTTCAACCATAGCAACGAATAGACAACATGGAAACTTTCAAATTAATAATCAAGTAGAAAAATCCAACACCCATTTATTCTTGATTTCGCTTTCCAAAACAATAACCTAAAAGAAATGAAAAGAAAGAATACCTGCTTATACTTCTTCTGCCGTTTTCCATCAGCAGTTTCGATAACAAACTCAGTCGAAAATATATTCGTAAGCTTAGCTCCGTACCCATTTCTCCCACCGGTCGTCTTTTTAACATTGTCGTCATAGTTACTGCTAGTCAACAAATGGCCGAAAATCAACTCCGGAACATAAACCTTCTCCTCCTGATGAATCTCAACGGGAACTCCATCCCCGTTATTGTAAACGGAAATCAAGTTCTGCTCCGCATCAATCACCACTTTAATGGAATCCATGGATGGATCCCGTTGTTTATTATCGGCGGCATTGACTAAGATCTCGTCGAAGATCTTGTAAAGTCCCGGGACGTACTTTATGTCTCGGTGGACCATCTCATCGTTCTCGTACACCCATAGGCGCTGAGTGTGCTGTTCAATGGAACCGATGTAGGTATCGGGTCGGAGAAGGATGTGTTCTAATTGGGTCTTCTTTTGGTAGGTTTCCTCTATAGTTTTTGAGGCTTTAGTGTTTACATTGTTGCTGCTTTGCAGCGGGAGCTTCGAATCAGCAACCATGGTGACTTAGGGGTTTTTTTCTTAGAAGGAAGGACTTTCTATTTTTTTTTTTTTTGGGGGGGGGGAGGAGAGGGGGAGGGGGATTTGTTGATCGGAGAGTAACGTTACAGAAAGAGGGTTTAATTTGAGGAAGGGGACGAGCAAATTTGAATTTGATATTTGAATTTTTTGGGCGGGATTTTTGAAATTTGAAAAATTAAATGATTAAAAAATAGCTTTGTTCATCTTTTGGAACTACGATGAGAAGTGAGACGATCGGACGGTTGTGGTTTGGTTTTGTCTCATTTGTATTAAAGACTCTAAAAAAAATTTATTTTTATGGAAAAATTAATATTTTTTTTTATTTTGATAAAATTGTATTAAATATTTCTTGTTATTTGGAAAATTTATTGAAAATATTTTACAAAATATATTTTCAATTAAACAAACATACATTCAAGATTTTATTATATTTTCATTGTTTAATTGAGTTTATTTCATAAATTTTATTTATATTAATCATATTTTAATTTCAATTAATATTATTTTACTTAATTAAGCTTAATTGTTAATTCATTATATTAGATAATATAACTTTATAGATATAAATTTATGTTTAATTAAGTTGAAAGTGGTAAATATTTATTTTGAATATTATTTGGATCAGTAAAGGTGAATTTGGATGGACGGTGTATTTACCTAGGGGTGTGTAAAATTCGGGTAAAACCGAAAAAATTCGATTAACTGACCGAATTCGGTTAATCGGTCAGTTAACCAAAATTTTTCGGTCAGGGGTCGGTTAATTATTTTTTGATTTTTCGGTTAACGGTTAATTCGGTTCGAAACTGGTCGATTAATCGAATTTTTTCAGTTTAACCGAAAAAATTAATAAATAAAATTATAATATATAAATAGGTTTACTATTCACCTAAACACAATCCAAACTCAAGTATTCAACCCAATTATCCAACCCAACCCAATCATAAAAATTACAAATAATTTAATAAATAACAATAAAATTCTAAAACTAAAACTAAAACTAAAACTAAAGTCTAAAAGTCTAAAAATAATTTAATTATGTAGTGATTCAATTCGGTTAATTCCGGTAATATGGGTAATTCGGTTGATTCGGGTAATTCGGGTAATTCGGTTGATTCGGTTAATTCAGTTAATTCGGTTAATATTTAACCAAAAATAAAAAAAAACATATAATTTTCGGTTAATTCGGTTAACCGACCGAATTAACCGAAAAAATTTCGGTTCGGTTAATTTTTTTGAAAAAATTTCGGTTCGATTAACGGTTAAAAATTTTGAAAGGTCGATTAATTCGGTTAATGTTATTTCGGGTCGGTTAACCGAATGAACACCCCTATATTTACATGCGGTTAGTGCAAAAACAGCAGTGGCGGTGATATTAGATATTATAGCAATATTGTAGCGTGAGACAAAAAGTAAACTAAACGCACTACAGCGCAGCCCACCGCCCATCCAAACCCACCTTATGTTGAAAATGATCTAATTTGATAGAAATTTAAGTAAGAAACAATTTGTAAATTTTCGAATTCTAAGTGTTTGAGTAGTAAAATCTAAAACATTGATGCAGTGACTAAATTATATGATTATGAAATATGAAAATTTGGAAAGTTTACCATAAAATAGTAAAGTTTGAAACTATAGGGGCTAAATTGTAAAGATTTCAAAACTTGAGTTTTAAGACAAATCTACATTATTTGAGATTTTACAATTTTGAAAAATAGAATATAAAAGTTTAATTGTTCAAAAATCAATGACTAATTTTTGAAAATTTGACAATTTTAGTTGTAAGGACTAAATTATAAAATTTGGAAATTTTAGAAAATGGATTGTTTTCCAAAACTATACAAAATGAGGTTTAGGACTGAACTGTAGAAGAACAAGATCTATTTTGAGGAATTAATTTGTAAAATAGTAAAAAATTAGATTTTAAGGACTAAATCGCAAAATATATAAAATTAGAATATAATGAATTAGTTTCTTCGACGGTGAAGAGAGCTTTCTCTTATTGCTCTGAAAGCTTTCCCTTTTTGTTTCTTCGACAATGAATATAGTAAATAGAACTTTATTGTTTTGGAAAATGTCTTACAAACAAAAATTTGGTAATACATTTTCCTTAAAAAAGCCTCGTTTTTACCCTTCTTTTGAAGAATAATTTTCTTTGGTAATTCATTTTTCACCAAACAAATACGGTAAAAAAATAAAAATATTTTATGGAAAACATTTTACATGCAAACAATGGACCTTATGAAACTTTTTAAAAACTCTAACCACTAGAATTAATTAAATTGATGTTTTTTATTTGATTTGATTTTTTATTAGTTTATTATAGTTTGCTCTATTTTTTAGTATATATATTATTGGTAAAACCATAGTTCTCAATTTAATTGACTAGTCCTAATATATAATAACGGAGAATTCAATTATAGTACTATAGCAGAATGACTTCATGATTAAATAAATTATAATTAACAAACAAATAGTTAAAATTTAAGTACAAATGATTTGAGCCCTAATTATATATGTTTAATCGGTTCATCTGCTAGCTCCAGATAACCCAAAACAAATCGCATTTAGAACTAATAATTGTGAAATGAATGAAAACAATAAGTAAGATAAATGAATCGCATGAATCACTATTTGTAGTGAATGAGTTTTCTCACTAAATACAAAAGATGACTTAACAATTAATTTGATTTTTCAATTTATTATTTAATTGGTTGTAATTAAATAATTGAAGTTCAAAATGAGAATTAAATTAATTAAAGTCATCATCGACTTGTTGAATAAGGCAAATAAATTAATTTTCACATGGATTCTAAAACAGATAAGTTGTTCTAACTTTAACGAAATTATAATTAGGTTAAAAATTAATTAAATTAATATTTTGGTATGTATAAAAAATAAATTAGTTGAATAAATTATAAGTGTTGGATAAAAGTCAGGATAATACATATAATTGTATACAATACAACAATGGCCATTAGGCTCAATAAAATGGAAGGGACAACAAACCCTAGTATTCCATAGGGAGTGTCGTTGCCCCTTGTTCCAATTATAGTGGAGCACCATTTTTTCTATTAAAATGTTATTATTTATTCAATCAAACTATTGTACAAAATCTCTATAAATGATAACCATGATTAAACATATTTACTCTTATTATTGGGCATTGTTATTCTATTAGAAAATAGTAATAGTTTATTTTTAGAATAAAATTTATTTTATGTGGAAATCTTATAGTTTCTATTTATATAAAAAAAAATTCATTTTGTGCACTTGGTTCATTTTGTTTGAGTCCACTTTCAAAACAATTGGGGTTTCGATGATAGCAAAGAAAATCAATCGATTAAAAGTCAAAAAACGATCTAAAATGCCTCATACAAACCACAAGTTATATTTTATTCAAAAGATTATTGCTATTAATATCGTAAAACTCGATTTTAAGAAAACAATTTAAGCTACTGTTATGCTTAAAAACATTATTTTCTAAGCCAAAAATTTTAACACTACGTACTTAGGGCTAACCGTCGGTTCACCTGACCTGCTTCCCCTCCTCTCATTTCCTCTCTCTTTCCCTTATCTTCTTCCATCCTTATCTCTCTCTCTAATTGTTTTCTTCCCTCCCAACATTGCTCCTCTCTTTTCTCGTTTCCATATTCTTCAGAGGTGAATTTAGGGAGGCTGGCAGGGGCCCCGGCCCCCTAAAATGTAAAATTGCTATTTAAGTCCTTAAATTTTTTTAAAAAAATTTAAATTAGTAAAGGTAAAATTGCACTTCGGCCCCCCTAAAATTATAAAAATGTGATTTAATCATTTACAAATTATAAAGATATAGATTATAAAAAATTAGATTTTTATTTGGCCCTCCTAAAATTTTATTTTGGATTCGCCCTTGATCTTCTTCAACCCCTTAAGCTCTCAATCAACCTTTTAAGCTCTTAATCAACATTACTTTGATCACCGTGGCCTCTCTTCTCTCACTTCCTCCTTCATCACCTCTCATTTTCATGATCAACTTAGCTCTGGTCACCATGAGCTCCTCTCCCCCACTTTCTATGTAACATCTCTTACCCGTATTCGACACCGGAATATGGTACGAGGCATTACCAGAACACATACACTTGTAAACGTATTGAACCGAGTTATAAAATTTCATCCAAATTAAAATTTTCAAATTATTAACATACTTTTATAATTCTTTACAATATTTATAATGCAACATTTCCTGCCAACCACAATTTCAAATAAGGAATTTACTCAATCGAGCTCAATATCAGATGCCAACTTACATTCCAACATTTAGCTTCAATTGCACTACAAATACTTGTCAAATTAAGGATCGTCTTATGGATTTGAGTACATCGTTTGCCCGGCAACACGATTTGCTTGAATATTTCACAATGCTATAACTCAGTATGGTTTTCTTCATGGAAATACCATACCTACTTTTCACAACTCAGTATGGTTTTCTTTACTGAAACACCATACCTACTTTTCACAACTCAGTATGGTTTTCTTTACCGAAACACCATACCTACTTTTCACAACTCAATGTGGTTTTCTTTACCGAAACACCATACCTACTTTTCACACTTTGCCATGGATCCACTATGGACTTATTCGTCAATTCGTCACTGGCTACTGAATGCACGTACTAAATCCTGTGTATTCCTTAATTTGAACTAACAATCTCATTTTCTTCTCATTTTTACCATAATCATAATTCAACAACAATATACGAATTGTTACATTATATCATTCACACGTTAACAATTAATTATAAAAGTTCAACCGTATGAACTTATTATTTCATTACCTTTCCACACCCGTTTTCTATGCACATCACACAGAATATAAACATATCATTCAACCATAGTCGCAAGCTAGTGTATTTAAACATAACTCTTTTTGGGGCTAACCACATGATAAACCATTTCACTAGAGATTACATAATTTAAATCTTACCGCCCTTTTCATGATCACAAGCATATTTCCAATTAGGCACTTACCATTTCAGTGCATAACTCATAAATTTAACGTGGCATAATCAAACCACTACTTCGCCAAAGCCAACATGTGTTAATTCATAAACCATTCATGACATTACTTCATGCCAAATTATATACGGAATATACCATACACACATACTATGAAACTTTATTTTCACACATGAGCTTATACCATGACCAATAATGCCCAAATATAAGCATCATTTCTATTTCATCGTTTATCAATTAAAATCAAGCATATGACCAATTATATACAAATCATTCATATATTTTCCAATTTTCCTCCTCCTAATCTCCATTCCACATCCTTAATGTATATAACACACTCAAACAACATTAACTATAATTTCACTATTCATTCACATGTATATTCAAAGCTGTCTATCCGAGTCAGAGTCACTAAATTATTTTTATCCGGAGCTACAGAGCTCCAAATTAAGATCCGTTAATTTTCTCTGAAATTAGACTCACATATATTCTTACCATAAAATTTTCATAATTTTTGGTTCAGCCAATTAATACAGTTTATTCTTTGAAATTTCCCCTGTTTTGCTGTCTGATAGTTCCGACCACGCTTCACTAAAAATGAATTATCTAATTGTACAAAATTCGGATGATGTTTCTGTTTATTTACTTTGAAAATAGACTCATCAAGGATTCTAAACATATAAATTATAACTCATAATTATTTTTATTAAATTTTTGATGATTTCCAAAGTCAGAACAGGGGAACCCAAAATCATTCTGACATTGTCTCACAAAACTTATTATATCTCATGATTTACAATTCCATTGCTTACATCATTCCTTTTCTAAGAAACTAGACTCAATAAGCTTTAATTTCATATTTTATTCATCCTATAATTCAATCTCTACAATTTTTGGTGATTTTTCAAAGTTAGACTACTGCTGTTGTCCAAAACTGTTTTAGTGCATGATGTTAATTACCATTTTTCCCCTAAGCTTTCAATAAATGATAATTTCATCCCTGCTCAACTAACCTCTCAATTGAGCTGATTTTTCTCAATCAACACTTTATTATATACTTTAAACTTCTTTGTCACTTTTGGAAATCAGAATTTTAGCACTACACTTTAATTCCAAACCTTTTCACAATTAGGTCCTACAAATCAATTTCTATTGAAATTACCTAATAAAATCATCTCATAAACAAATTAAAACTTCAATTTCATTATATATCATCATAAACTTCCAGCAAATATTCATAGCAACTTTCAACTTCTTTCATAGAATCAAAAACTAATGAATTCAACAAGTGGGCCTAGTTGTAAAAGTCACAAAAACACAAAAATTTCAAGAAATAATCAAGAATTGAACTTACTTGCAGTAAAAAAACGAAGAATCAGCTTGAAGAAACCCTTCTATGGTGTTTTAGCTGATGAGAATGCAGAAAAATGAAGAGGAATCTAGATAATTCCACTTTGGTCCTAACTTTATTAAGTAAATTTTGCAATATTCCAAATTTGCCCTTAATTCTCCTGACTTGTTGTTGATTTCATGCCTTTGCCGTCCAGCCCAAATAGACTTTGGGTCTATTTGTCTTTTAATCCCTCTTCCTTTTATCATTTAAGCTATTTAATCATTTCCCAAAATTTTACATTTGTTACAATTTAGTCCTTTTTGTTCAATTAATTACCGGAACTTTAAAATTTCTTAACGAAACTTTAATACTAACTTTTTAACACTCCATAAATATTTATAAAAATATTTATGGCTCAGTTTAAAATCTCTGAGGTCTCGATACCTCATTTTCGATTCTAATTATTTTAATATTTATTTCTAGTGCACTATTCACTGTTTCAAAAAATTTCCTAACTTCACATTTAACTTATACTCACTAAATTAATAATATTTTCTACTCATTTGTCGAATTTAGTGCTCTCGAATCATCGATCTGACACCTCTGAAAATTCAAGCCATTACATTTTCCTCGTCGAATTTGTGGTCCCAAAACCACTGTTCCGACTAGACCCAAAATCGGGCTGTTACATTCTACCATTTTCTCCTTTTTTGTTTTATATTATGGGTATATTGTTATTTGCTTATATTTTGATATAGATTTAGTTATAGGTCGCATCTTGACAACATCAATGTCTAGTTCGATGAGCTCTTTTGAATGGGGTGTTTGGCCTTTGCACCAGGTGATTTTTGTCATCCCTTAGTGCTCTAAGATTGTATAGTAGTTCTAAGGTTTATGACTCCGCCTGAAGACTTTTGTGGTTGGATTATCCTCGATATCCTATGTTGCTAGATAGTCTCAGATGGTTGCATAGTCTCTCTCAACTAGTCCTTAGCGGTGAAGACAGTGACTAAGAACTTAGGACAATTATTATTATTTTATTATTGTGTGGGACAAAGTTGAAGTTTTGTTTGGTTGAGTCCCATGTTAGTTAGTCTCTTTTGTTTTTTGTTGGCTTTTTGCAACCTTTTGTGTTAGGTCAGTTCCTATGTCGACGAACGGTTTATGCCTCTTTTCTCTTATCTAGATGTGGTTGTTGTTCACTCAATTTCTTATCGTCGAGTTTGGTTTGACTACATAATGGTCTTGTTGTTTTCTATCCTTAATGAAGTTCTGATTGTTTAGACCAAAAAAATTATAATCAAAAGGTTTCAAGAACTATGCATGAAATAATTCGTATTATAAAAAATATATGCATGAGTATAACTAAAACAATAATTAAGTAATTAAAATTAAATACAACCAACACTTTTAGAATTTAAGTCAAATAATTTTACATTACAATAGTTTAACTTGGTATCTTTGATGTCTTGAGATTTTGATATAACATTTAAGATAAATTTTATTTATATTTCTTAAAGTCATATCATGAAAAATTGTTCAAACATTTTAAAAGCATCTCAAAAACTTGTAAAATATTCAAAATATATTCCAAATGTATTTTTATATTGTCTAAATAAATTTGAGTCGATGGTAAAACGTTTTGAGGTATTTAAACTCATTTTATAAAAGGTTGGGAAGAAGTATTAGTACTTTATCCTCGTTGTATCGATACAACTAGGACAGTAAGTAAAAATGTGAAAACCTATATATTGGTGTCGATATTTAAGGAGAAGTATCAGTACGTAGGAAGAAGTATCGGTACTTGCCCACTTGTGCTCATACAAATGTTTTGCAACAACCATATAACAACTAGTTTTAAAGCCAAGTATCAATACCTCCTTTTAGGTTTCAATACCTAGGTTGCATAAACAATTTTCTTGGCCTAAATTTTTTCTTCCAACGATTAGAATACATCCCCACGGCCATAAATGTCCTCAAACTTATTCATTGGTATAAAAACTCATTAAGAACACTTCAAGACTCAATAGATGAACATCCAAGTATAAAAATAAAGAGAAAAGCTTTCAATTCTTAATTCTCTTATTTTTCTTTTGTACATATCTTTTAGGTACTCATTGTTAGATCTTTTTATCATTCTCAGTTCCATTACTTGAAAGAGATAACACTTGTAAGCACACACCTTTGAGAAATCCTTATTATTTACATATTTCCTCTTTATTGTAAAGAGTTACTTAAGGTTTTGAACCTTAAGTGAATGGTAAAAGGTTTCTAGTTGAGCCACAAAAGTTAGAGGGTTGCAGTTAAGTAATAAAAAACTAGGAGGAGGTTGGTTTCAATTAAGTAATAAAAACTAGAAGAAGGTTTTATATTATCTTTTGTAAAAAGATAGAAATTATAAATGTTATACATTTTTTTTTAAAAGATTGCAATTCTTATAGTGAGTTGGAAAAATCCATAGTTAAAGTATACTACGGTTGTTGAGGTAACGAACGAGTGATAAAAGGTAATAATTCAATCACGTTAATGATTATTACGTAAAATTTAAAAATTGGATGGTCAAAATGTAATCTTATATAAAATTTTAAGAACAATTGATGTGATTTACCCTTTCTATATTTAGTTAATACCATGAGAAAGCAACCTTACAATAGAAACCACATCTAACTTCACGAAAAGTATTCTCAAAAGAAAAATTCACAAAATATAAGATTTGACGATTTGTGGCCAAGAAACAACAAAATGTTGAAATATTTCAATAGTGTTCATTAAAATGTCATTATCACGCATAAAATAAATTAAATTAAATATTGGATGAAATGTTAAAATTATTAAAGCTATAAAATTAATAAGGTATCAAGTTTAAAACTTATTATTAATAAAATTTTATTAATTTTAAAAATATAAAAACAAAATATCATTGTGATAATATAATTTACTTTATGAAATAAATAAATTTGTAATAATTTCTAAATTGAATTGATCTTATTAACTTGTAAGTCTAACTCGATCAAAGATTTAAAATACATATAAATTAGTAAAGTAATATTATTTTAACATATTATTAAAAAGATAATATTATGAGAAATCATTTTTTCAACCGTTTATGATTATATATATATATATATTTTACATAATATCTATAATTATCCATAGTCTCTATCCAATTTTAAAATAAGAGAATAATATGTTTCAATACACTCGAACAAACGTCTTCTTACATTGATAACAATGCTAATATCAATCGAGTTAAGATTCAATCGGCTATGAGAAATCAATTTAAACCATTCCCACTAATATTTCAAGGGTTTTTACATTTTAAAAGACTAATATTTCAAAAACATTATAAAATCAAGCTAAATTCATATTAGTCAAAAAAAAGAAAAATTATTTAAAAGATGAAGATTAATATATTATTTTATTTAAAATAACGATAACATCGTGCAAAAATATAAAAATCGATAACTTATTTACATTTTCCAATATATTTAAAAAGAAAATAATTGATTGGCTAATAGGTAGCAAAATTCATAAAAAGTAACTAAAATAAAATGCCCACCACAATCATCAAAGTTGCGCATGACCCATGATGCCGAAAACGCATCAGTATCGAGTGGTGGACGTTAAAGGTTCCGTACCTAATCCTCTGGGCCCCGCTACACATGGGCCTCAAAAATCCGAAAACCCGATCCATCTTTCAATTTTACTTAATTACCCCTAATATCTTCTAAGAATATTCGAATCTATTGGATATAACAGTACTTTCACTTTAATACAATTTTTTAATTTTTTATATAGCAATCCAGAAGCGACCAAAGCCAAGGCCAAAAATCTGTTCAAGCTTTGTTGAGACTTTAAACTGAGCTTTGCTGAATTTTCGTGATCGTCGAGAAAGAAAATTATGGGAAGGAAATTCTTCGTTGGCGGCAATTGGAAATGCGTAAGTATTTCTCTTCGGATTTTTGCATTATTTTTTATTTTTACTTTTTTTTGCGGAAGTATTTCAAGAATTTGACTGAGATTAGAATCGGGTGATCTATTTTCTGTTTGATTTTACAATTATTATTTAATCGTGTTAGGGAAAAGTTGCTATTCTTGATAGATCTTTAATAATGTAACGATGTATGATTTTTCTTGTTCGGTCATATAAACAAGTGAACTCGATGTCTAATTTGAAGCGATAAATTTTTTTGTAGAATGGAACCACTGAGGAAGTGAATAAGATTGTGAGTACTTTGAATGCTGGAGAGGTGCCTTCTCAGGATGTTGTTGGTAAGCCAATTGATTTACTATTAAAAAAGAAATTCAGGCTGAGTTTGGAAAATTGGATTTCAAAAGAGGGATTTAGATTTGAAAAGTAGTATAAATTGTGTAAAAAAGCACATTAAAATGTTGCACTCATGATTATTTTCCAAAGTCATGGATTTGTTGGATGACTGTTCACTGGTGAATTTGAAATACCCGTAAGTATTTGTGACTGTGAAAATCATGTTTTATGCATTTCAAAAGGTAATCATATTGAATTTTAATTAATTATATATTATGCTTGCATTCCATTCTCACAATTTATAAAGAAATAAAAAAATTTAAAATTCATGTTCTCAAACGTAGGTTTGAACTTGATTTGTTGTACTGTGGTTTATTTTCTTTTTGGAGGAGCTAAAATGTACTGCAGTTTTGAAGCATTTATCATTGATGGAAACACTAAATTTCATAAAAAAGTGTTGTTTATTTGCTTTTTTTCATTTTCTTATAAAAGAAATTTATAGAGTATGCACCGTGGATCCATTCAAATTTCATTATTGTTTTTCTGTTTTCTTTGGGTTTAATTTAATCATACAGTTACCTAGCCGTTTTCTGACTGATTTCCTTGATAAGCATTGGTTTTTGTAATTGGATCAGTGATGTTTTGCCTCTTGTATTGTTATACTTGTTGTTTTCTTTGCTACAATTAGTTTCTCTTTTATTGTTATCAAAACTCAAAAGGGATGATATAATGGATGGCTAATTTGGGGTAACATGCTATCCTTATACAGAGGTTGTGGTTAGCCCTCCATTTGTGTTCCTTCCTTTGGTCAAAACTTCACTGAGACCCGATTTCCATGTCGCTGCACAAAATTGTTGGGTCAAGAAAGGAGGTGCTTTCACTGGTGAAGTTAGGTATGCCCTCATTTCCTTTATACTATTACTTTTGTTTAAGCCTTTCCATACCTTTTATTTTGTTCTTCAATCGACTTTCCCTTTCGATTCTTTGGGTTAAGATGCTATTCTGCTTTTGGTTAACCAGACATTTAGCGTCATTTTCCTGTTTCATAGGAACAAATAAAACATTGACAAGCAAAGAAAGGATGATGTATATGTATATTTGAGGCTTTGAGCAAATGCTTCACATCAGTGAAATTTGATACAGCCATTAGTTTGGTTTGCTTTACGGATGAGAGATCTTTTAAGTTATGAATTCTTTTTTAATTTTCAGTGCAGAGATGCTTGTCAATTTGAGCATTCCTTGGGTTATTATTGGTCATTCTGAGAGGAGACTTATTTTGAAGGAGTCAAATGAGGTAACTTGTGTTTGATCGGACTATAAATACTAACATCTCTTATATTTCCAATACTATGACTTATACTCATTTTTTTCTTATCAGTTAAACTTTCAGCATTTTGTTAACTTCACAATTTTGGTTCTTTTGTTTTAGTTCGTTGCGGATAAGGTTGCTTATGCACTTGCTCAAGGCTTGAAGGTGATAGCTTGTATTGGGGAAACACTTGAGCAACGTGAAGCAGGATCTACTGTGGCGGTTGTTGCTGAACAAACTAAAGCAATTGCAGGTATGTATTTAATGCCTTCTTTACCTTTATAAAGCCCCTGGTGCAATTCTTTTGGTGATACTCTAAACTTATATGTGGCAAGGTAGCAGATGTTGTGTCAATGGCTTGGTGTCACCAATATTTGTTAATTATTTAGATGCTATATTTGTTCTATCACATGCATTGTTGCAGCAATTTCTTTCCGTATGTTCTATTCTCACTTCTCTTGAGAGAAGTCTATTTTGAACATCTAAACATTATGAAATATTTCATGCCTTTCTGCATTGTACTCTTGTTGCTGCATATTTATTTAGTGTCAGATATTTTTATTTTCAAAATAATGTTTGTTTATGACTGTATTCCATTGATAATTCATGTGAAAATGAGTGGTTACTCACCTTGGTATCAGTATATTTCAGTACACACCCTGGTCTTTTTAAAAAATGCTATTTTTGCATCACTAAATTGAGAGTGCTACAAAATCTAAGCATAGGTTGGGTTTCCTGTGTAATTTCCAATGGCAGCAAAAATATCAAACTGGACTGATGTCGTTTTGGCATATGAGCCTGTGTGGGCTATTGGAACCGGGAAGGTTGCTACTCCAGCTCAAGCTCAGGAAGTAAGTTAGGCTGTTTTTATTTTAGAACCTCATCATAATTATGTATGCAATATAGAAAAACCTTAGGTCATAATTTGCGTTTAATTTCTAGGAATAATGTGGATTGTCTTGTACATAATTTTCCTTTGTGAAGTTTTACTTACAAAGTTTTTATGTCTGTAATAGGTACATTTTGAGTTGAGGAAATGGCTTCAGGCTAATGTTAGTCCCGAAGTTGCTGCATCAACCCGGATTATTTATGGAGGTATTTGACATCATCCTTTTACTCTTGCCTCTCTTTTTGAGACTTCATATTCTTAAGATATTCAACTTAATAGTTCATAAACAAAAAAATGTTTCTGTAAAATATTAAGAAAGGCTTGCCCTTATTTACAGGTTAAACAAGAAAGCTAGATTCTCAAGTCCTCATGTTGCTTCAATATATTTTTTAAGTACCCGTGTCCACGACTATGTGTTTGACTTGTATTCAGATATGACTCTCTAATGGCCCTCTGAATATGTAAAAACTTTAAAAAGACTGAATATACCCATATCGGACACATGCTAATATCTAACATTCACACCGGAGTCCTAGTAACATAGCTTTTAACAATAGTGAATACAAGGTTTAACCCAGTTGTGGCTCATTCAACCACCTTAACTAGGTGGCATCCAATTGGTTTAGGATTCAAATCTCAACAGCCGTAGTCTCCTTTCGTATTCCTAAACTGTGACCTTTTTTATACAAAAATCCCTTAATCTATAGCAAAATACAAGTAGCATTTTCTTCCCAGTTTCTTGCTCTTGTTATGAACCGGATGCCCTATTATTTTCAGGGTCCGTCACTGCTGCAAACTGCAAGGAACTAGCAGCTCAGCCTGATGTTGATGGTTTCTTGGTCGGTGGAGCTTCACTTAAGGTAAAAAAATATTGATACTTCTTCTCCTTTCCTTCTCTTCTATTTATTTCGGTATGATATTTATCATGTTATGTTGTACTATCGGCAGCCGGAGTTCATTGATATCATAAAATCTGCTGAGGTGAAGAAGAATGCCTAAGGTTTTCGGTTGGAAGCTTTGAGAGTACTTGCAGTAGCTGTTGCTTGGGAATGGAAGGTTTAGGATCTGTTGCATAATAAGAGTTTTATAAAGAAAATAAAATACTAATTTTCAAGGAATAATTCATGCTTTGATTCACACCAGTACCTTAAACTGGATTTTCTGTACTATTAACATGTTTTACTGTTTCCCGAGAAATGCATTTTTCATTTCAATAAGTTTTATTTCCATGATTTTCTTTTATCTCAGTCCAGCCATGCATTTGTACACACACACACACATATTCTATTTGTAGGTTAGAAAATTAACATTGCAATAAAGCATTTGTAGTGTAGCATAGGATGTAATCGGGTTAACTTCAGCTTAAATTCAACTCAAAACTTGGCTAGAATTTAATAAACCAAGTACTTAGTAATTTATAAAAAATAAAAAATAAATTTATCCTACTATATATATATTTGAATAATTTTATTAAAGGTTCGGATCATATTGGTTCTCTTTCACATAATATGTAGAATTACCATAATCTTTTCTCAACCTATAAATAGGAGTATAATGCGTTTGAGTGTTTAAACCTATGTTCTTTTACATTCATGTTCTTTTGCATTGATAACAATATTTTATCTCAAGTTTTTGTAAAAATTTTATCTCAAATATGTATCTTTTTTTATCATATTATTCTATTTTAAATTAAAAAACTTAAGTATATATCTCAAAACTTTTTATTACCAAGCCAAAAGAATTATTATTTCTCTCTTTCATATATAATATATTATTATATATATATCAATAATATATAAATAATTTAAAACCGAAGATATTTACACTTATTTATAAGGTAAGTGTGAGATGAATAAGTGTTCTCTAGTTGAGGTTGAATAAAAATTAGTTGTGTAAACAATTGTCACATGTTGACAAAATGAGTATGTCATGTGTCAAAAATTAGGTTTTCATGTCAACCAGAGTCTAAAACCTTATAATATAATATACTAATTCTCTTTGTGATGCACGGAATTATGGTGTACATTGTTTTTTTAATTATGTATATAATTTTTTGCTAATATTATAATAAAAATAAAAATATATTTTCTGTAATCATATTTATTTGTAAAATCAGACTTACATAATAATATTAAACTTATTTTTTACTATTATTTTCAAAAAATAAAATTTATAATTACTTATATAATTTATTTGATGTTTGACTGAAAGATGTTTCTTGAGAACCAATCTAATTTGTAATTTTAATAAAGGAATTTCTTAAATTTCAAAAGGTTGAAAACAACGAGGACTTAAATTGTGATTTAGGAATATTGAGCACTTCAAATAATTTAAGAAAACATGGATGGGTTTAAAAGGAATTTACTCATTCATAAAAGCTATAAATTTCTAATTTATTACCTTAACTCCATTTTATATACCATTGATTATTCTAATTAATAAGCGAGTTTTTTTTCTTGTTTATTTATTTCTAAATTTATTATTTTAAATTGAAAAAAGAGTTAAAAGCAATTTTATTGTTTTAAATAAATGATTATAATGCTTGTGTTTTAAAAATATATTTATAACCATTAATTTAAGAAAATAATCGTGTAATGATCACGATATATGTTTAATTAACATATAATTATATAAATTTAAAATTAATTTATTTTTATTTTAAATATTTAAATTTATAAATTATTGATATTATTCAAAATAATATATTATAATTTTAAAATAACAAAAATTGTGATGAATAACACATTTGTCATGTGTTATCATAATAGATTTCAATAAAATAGGTTTCCATGCCACGTAAAACCTACAACTTTGTAATAATATATATATGATGAGACTTTTTTTTCTAAATTATAAAATAGTTGTGAAATGATAAAATGCTATAAAATTGAAAAGTTCATGTTTTTAAAAATTCAAAAAATTCGGAAATTCTAAAAGGAATCTAAAAAATTAAAATGAGAAACCCAAAACAAATAATACCATCCAATCAAATCACCTTCAACTTTGCAAATAAATAAATAGGATTAATATAATATTTGGTATACTTAAATTTTCTTTTGCCCAATTTAGTACTTGAACTTGACATTTTTTTATAATTTGACACTTAAACTTTTTTGGGCCCAATTTGGTACTTGAACTTGGCATTTTTTCTTCTAATTTTGTACCTAAGCTTTTTAGGTTCAATTTGGTACCTAAATTTATTAAATGTTATACAAATTACGTAAAATACTAATGATGTTAGTTTTTTTATGCTATAAAAATATTGTCAGTATTAGAGGAAATCCATGTTAAAAAAATAAGTATTGAGCTATGCTTAACTAATTAATATTAAATAAGAAAAATGATTTTAAAACCCCAAATTAAAAAAATTCATTATTTTCAATTAATAAAATAATAAAATAAATAAATAAAATTAAAAGTAATTGAACATATAAAGTACAAAAAATATCATATCATTTGTCACATGTTGGTCATACATTAATTATTTTACTACCTCATAACAGAAAAATATTTTAGTATATTGAAGTAATTTGTAAAATATTTGAGAAGTGCCAAATCGAACAATAAAATTAGGTACCAAATTAGAAAAAAGATTCAAGTTCAGGTACCAAATTAAATCTCCAAAAAGATTATATACCAACTTAATAAAAAGTGTCAAGTTTAGATACCAAATTAAGAAAAAGTGTCAAATTTGGGTACGAAATTAAAAAAAAGGTTTAGGTACCAAATATTATATTAAGCCAAACAAATAAAAGAAATAAAAAAACCGGCCCAGCTCAAATTTCAGCCCCATATATAAGCTTAAAAAAAAACCTCGAAAACAATTCATTTAAGCATACAGCAAGAGCAAAGAGAAGCAGGGACACGGGACAAAGGGAATCGTGTTCGTGCATTGAAGAACAAGAGTTGGTGTCCGGTGAGTCCAGTTCCACTGTTCTTTATTTTTGTTTTTGTTTTAATTTCATTTTTTAACATTTAGTTATTCGATTCTTTTATGTTTATTTGCAAATCCCTAATTCATTTCTTTGTTCCTTCTTTTGTTTTAGGGTTTGGGTTTGACGTAAACCTAAGGAGTTTGATTTTATTTTGGTTTTAGGGTTTTCGAGGAATGGAAGATTCAGAAAAGAGAAGGCACCGTGAGAGAAGAGATAGGGATAGGGATAGGGATCGAGAACGGCGTCGTTCCGAGAGAGAGAAGAGCAGCGATTCCGATAGAGAAAAGGAGAGGGAAAAAGAAAAGCATCGAGATAGGGGAAGGGAAAGGAAAGATAGGGAACGAGAGAAGGAAAAGGAGAGGGAAAGAGCTAGGGAGAAGGAAAGGGAAAGGGAAAAGCGTGAAAGGGAAAGGGAAAGGGAAAGAGAAAGGGAGAAGAGGGAAAGAGAAAGAGAAAGGGAAAGGGAAAAAGAGAGGGAGAGGGAAAAGAAGGCGAGGGAAAAGGAGAAGAGGAGGGAATATAATAGTGATGATAGCAAGGAGGAGAAGGAACGACATAGGAAGCGGCGAAGGAGGGAACGCGATGACGAAGATGACTGTAACGATGATTATAAGGAGAGGGAGAGTAAATCGAATAGGGGAGAGAGTCCTGCTAGGAAAAAGAGTGGTGAAGATGAGTTGGAGAAGAAAGGGAAGAAAAGTAGGGAAGAGGAAATGGAAGATGAGCAGCGTAAATTGGATGAGGAGATGGAGAAAAGGAGGAGGAGGGTTCAAGAATGGCAGGAGTTGAGGAGGAAGAAGGAAGAAATGGAGAGGGAGAAACGTGGGGAAGGGAATGCGGTTGAAGAGGAGGAGGCTAAGGTTGGTAAAGCTTGGACCCTTGAAGGGGAATCAGATGATGATGAAGCGGCTTCTTCTATGAATGCGGAGATGAGTATGGAGGTCGATGATAATGAGAATGCTAAGCCTGATGGTAAGGTAACTGGAGATGCAATGCATGACGGTGGGAATTCTGAGGATGGAAAAGATAAAATGGTTGTTGACCAAAATGGGGATAATGGGGTTGCTGAGAATGATGATGAAATTGACCCATTAGATGCTTTTATGAATTCAATGGTGCTACCTGAAGTTGAGAAGCTAAGTAATGCAGTTGTTGATCCTCCTCCTAGTGATAGCAATGGGAACCTGAAGACTGATAAAAAAGATGGCTTGAGTAATGGTGGACAGGAGCAGCCAAAGAAAGGTTCGAACAAGGCACTTGGGAGAATCATTCCCGGCGAAGATTCGGATTCGGATTACGGGGATGTTGAGAATGACGAAGAGAATTTAGAAGATGAAGACGATGATGAGTTCATGAAAAGGGTAAAGAAGACAAAAGCTGAAAAACTATCGATTGTAGACCATTCAAAGATCGATTATAAACCATTCAGGAAAAATTTCTATATTGAAGTTAAGGAGATATCTAGAATGATACCTGAGGAAGTGTCTGCTTATAGGAAGGAATTGGAATTGAAGTTACATGGAAAGGATGTGCCGAAACCAATCAAAACCTGGCATCAAACTGGACTAACAAGTAAAATATTAGAGACAATAAGGAAGCTAAATTATGAGAAGCCAATGCCAATTCAAGCTCAGGCACTGCCTGTAATCATGAGTGGTCGAGACTGCATTGGTATAGCAAAAACTGGCTCTGGTAAAACCCTTGCTTTTGTGTTACCTATGTTAAGGCATATTAAAGATCAGCCACCTGTAGTAGCTGGAGATGGGCCTATTGGACTCATTATGGCACCCACAAGGGAGCTTGTACAGCAGATTCATAGTGACATAAAGAAGTTTACCAAGGTAATGGGAATCAGATGTGTTCCTGTGTATGGAGGTTCTGGTGTTGCCCAGCAGATTAGTGAATTAAAAAGGGGAACAGAGATTGTTGTATGTACTCCAGGTAGGATGATTGATATACTTTGTACCAGTGGGGGAAAAATTAGTAATCTTCGTAGAGTGACATACTTGGTTCTGGATGAAGCTGACAGAATGTTTGATATGGGTTTTGAACCTCAAATTACTCGAATTGTTCAAAATATTCGACCTGATCGCCAAACTGTACTATTTTCTGCTACTTTCCCTCGCCAGGTTGAGATTTTGGCACGGAAAGTGTTGAATAAACCTGTTGAAATACAGGTTGGTGGGAGAAGTGTTGTGAACAAGGACATAACCCAGTTGGTTGAGATGAGGCCAGAAAGTGAAAGGTTCCTAAGATTGTTAGAACTTCTAGGTGAATGGTATGAGAAGGGGAAAATTCTGATTTTTGTCCACAGTCAAGAAAAGTGTGATGCTTTGTTCAGGGATTTGCTCAAACATGGTTACCCTTGCCTGTCACTTCATGGGGCCAAGGATCAGACTGATCGGGAGTCCACCATTTCTGATTTTAAGAGCAATGTTTGCAATTTGTTGATTGCAACAAGTGTTGCAGCTAGGGGTTTAGATGTAAAGGAGCTTGAATTAGTGATTAACTTTGATGTACCAAATCATTATGAAGATTATGTTCACCGTGTTGGTAGGACTGGTAGAGCTGGGCGGAAAGGCTGTGCTATCACATTTATCTCTGAGGATGATGCAAGATATGCACCGGATCTCGTAAAAGCTTTAGAACTCTCTGAGCAAGTTGTTCCTGATGACCTGAAAGCTCTCGCAGATGGCTTTATGGCAAAAGTCAATCAGGGACTTGAGCAGGCTCATGGAACAGGTTATGGTGGAAGTGGTTTTAAATTCAATGAAGAGGAGGATGAAAAGAGAAAAGCAGCAAAGAAAGCACAAGCAAAAGAATATGGGTTTGAGGAAGACAAGTCAGACTCGGAAGATGAAGATGAAGGGGTGCGGAAGGCAGGTGGTGACATCTCACAGCAGACAGCACTTGCTCAGATAGCTGCCATGGCTGCTGCCTCCAAAGCTAGTACTGCTTTGATGCAGAATCCTCTATCATCTGGCCAACTGCTTCCCAATGCTGTATTGCCTATTTCTCTTCCTGGTGTACATGGTGTCTCAATGCCTGGGACTGCAGCAGTTGTTCCTGGTAGTGGGCTGTCTGGTCTTCCAAATGAAGAGGCTGCTCGAAAAGCTGCACTGCAAGCTGCTCTCAATTTACAGCATAACCTAGCAAAGATTCAAGCTGATGTTATGCCTGAACATTATGAAGCTGAGTTGGAGATCAATGAATTCCCACAAAATGCTCGATGGAAGGTTACCCACAAGGAAACTTTGGGCCCAATATCGGAATGGACTGGAGCTGCCATTACTACGAGGGGCCAGTATTTCCCACCTGGTCGGATCCCAGGACCAGGAGAACGCAAGCTTTACTTGTTCATTGAAGGACCTACTGAGTTATCTGTTAAGAGAGCTAAGGCAGAACTGAAACGTGTGCTGGAAGACATCTCACACCAGTCCTTACAACTTCCTGGTGGGACTCAACCCGGCAGATACCAAGTTTTGTAGATGTAAGAACTCATATCCAACTTATTATAGGGATAAATTTTCTACATTAGCTTTTCTGTATATCTGCATTGTTGGTTGCTCATATTCAAATTTTTTACCCTTTAATTTATGCTTTAACTAGTTGCTTGTTGCAAAAGTTCGCTGTTGCTTAATTTTCTAACAAAAGTGGAACTGTAGTTCTTCTGATAAGAAAGTCAAATAGGAGTTAAGTATGGAACCTAATATATTTATTAAAGGCAAGTCTGGATTAATCTTGACTTTATCTTTGGTACAAGGAATAAACTAGTAAAATACACGCTCTTCTCTTGCATAGATTGTTGGATTTGTGGTTGGACTTGTCACTCAGACCCAAAAGTCAATCTTCATGATGGTGTTCCTCTTCGTGTGATTCAAGACTCGCATCCTCTTCGGGGTATGAAACTAAACGATATTTGTTAACTAAAAATGGCCATAATAGTAGTATTATTATTCTGAAGGGGAAAAACTAATGATGGATTTTTAGGTGGTTTGCTAATTAATTGACATATATTTGACTGAGGCAACATAATTTGGTAGAATTAATTTGGTAGGAAATAAGTAATTTAACTAAATGAATCTATAAGGATGTGAAATAAGGACTTTTGTCATGCATCGGGTAAGTTCTATTATCTTACTTATCAATGACTGATTCCTTTGTTTTATTTCCAGATGCTTGGTGTAATCCCCTGTCAATCAAGTGACAGCTTATGACCTCCATACGTTATATTTCTCTTTGATTTTCTTTCTAACTGTCAAATTGTGACGTTTGAAACTCATGAGCTCTTCTTGAATGATCCTATTAATTCTTGTGACTTGCTTTTGATTTCTCTACATATATATATGCAGTTATTTGGTTTACTTCATAAATCTCTGGTAGAATCATAAATAAATATGCTGTTTCATATTGTTGTCGTTTCTGATGTTTCAGAGGTTTTCTTATTCTCTCTTCCTAGAGTCTTATGCTATTTTATGTTTCAATTTCTTGTCGCAGAGATTATATCCATTACTAGCTCTCATCTTCATTATGGGAGGAACTTTCGCAAAAGTACTAGCTGATAAAGGCTGATTTTCTTACATGCATGGTTAACCTTTCATTTAATAATGGTGATTAACAAGGATTCTTTTTTTTTTCTTTTTTATTTTTCTTTCTCTTGTTTTTCAGGTCTGAGGACTGGAGATGTAAGCCTATTATTTTCAGATTTTGGGAGCACGTTGTTTTGGGTTTTGTGCATTCTGATGCATTGCCTTGACCTCGGATTCACTAGTCCTTTAGTCAATTTTATATGGATGCTGGTTTAAATCCTGCTTCTGAGTGCTTGCTCGAGAAATTGGTGTTAACTGAAAGTCAAATCATGGAACAAGATGCTTTAGTTCCAGAACCATATGATATGATGAAGTTTCTTTTCTTTATGGTCAAAAAGTATTCGATGATGTTCCTATACTATTAAATTACTCTTTTGATGAGGAATATGATGTATTTTTTTTTTCTTTTTTCATGTCTTAGGTGTTACTGATAACATTTTGCTCCGTAATGCGAACTTCCATGCTATCTCAAGAGGATCAATCTGAGATTGCATTTTGGTTTATGTGGATGTCCTTGGATCTTTGGAAAGTTGACTCTTTAACCATATTTTGTTCTTTGACTGAGTTTTTTCCTTTCTTGAAGGTAGTATATATGTGAACAGCATATAGCAAAAGCCTGCAGGGTTGCTTGGTTGGGGTTCTATTTGTGTGTTTCTGGTACGATTTTGCTGGTATGATGGTCAACTTTTTCCGACAAACGGACTTGAGCTTCTGACGAAAAGGTATCCATGGTGCATTCTAGGTTGATGTTGTTGGATCTGCATAATACTCTCTGCTTCTTGCTCGATATTCGTTATGCTCTTCATGCTCTGCTTCTCGGTTGTTTTGGACGTGTCTACATGATTTATTGTGTATATATCTTGAGTGCTTGGTGTTGAATATTATGTGTTGCATCGATTGTACAGAGTAATATTGAGATTCAAACGAATTGGTTAAACACTAACTGTGACAAGTTACAATCACAGCACTTGTTCCCACTTTTGAGTTTTGTTTGTCGGCTAGAACAAGCATCTTGGTGAAATCTTTTGTTTAATTTTCTAATGGCACAGATCAAATTGGGCGGATGAGGTTTCTTTTGGCCAATCATAAGTTCGCTGCCCCATCTTGATTTCGACCGGAGCTAGGTGAGCTGGAAGAGTTATTTTTTATTTGTCATTGTTAAGCGGTAGTACATTGACACAACATGTGAGCTCTGTTTAAGCATCTCATTTATATCATCATATTCCTAGATTAGTTCATAGCTTGGATTATGCATACAGATTCTTCATCGTAGTAGTATTTTCCGACTTGATTAGTTGGTTAAGGGTTTTGAGATTGAAACAGATCTGTGTTTCCCCAGTTGATGTGGCTCCTCCACAAACAGTGCCGACCGAACTGGTCGAGTCTTTCTGGGACAAAAAGTAAAAGGTTTGCATAAGCAATCAGAATAATATTTGAGGGAAAATATAAAGTCCATATTCAACTTGTGGTCAACTCAGGTCAGTATAATAAAAAAACTTTAAAGCAGCATAGCAAAGAAATCCTAACCATTGTTCACATATTACTCTCTATGATGACTTTTGAGGACTTAGTTCATAGCATTGTTGTTGATACAGCTTGAGGACAAAACCTGCATTTCACTATTATAACACAATTTAGCCCCATGCTAACTCATTATGATTTGGTTTAGGTTGGTCCAATCTGACTCAAATTCGTTAATCATAATTTACATTTGATTTAGCTTGATTTTATCAAAAAAGTTCAATTTAGGCTCTATTTGTGTTGAAAAGAATTTAATATTTAATATTTTCAGTAATTTATTTTAAACATGTTATTCACAATAAAAATTAAAAGATAGGTTTTTCTTTTAAAATGGTGTAAAAAGTTGTGAGTAAATCTTTTAATAGAGAGGATTCTCAGTATATAATTTTAAGTAAAATACCAAATAAAATTTATAATTTAATCAGCACTTAATTTTATTACTTTTTTTGTACATATCCTTAAATATTTTCAACTTAAACTCTAAAAGAATAGAATTTATAATCATTTAGTTTTAAAATAATTTAAAGTTTTAATCTTAATTGGGATTTAATTTTGATTTTAAATTTTCAAATCAAAAAGTGGTTGGCAATGTTTATAGTCGAGTATGCAGTCATATATTACCAAATCTATGTAGTATATTCTGTTTTATTATGCACCATAAATAAAAGATATTACCAATTATTTCAAACCCTAAAACATTTATTATCTCAATTTCTAAAATTACCTTTAGCACATTTAAATTTTTCCTCTTTGGTTCATTTTCAACCAATCTTTTGACCATTGAAAGTAATTCACATAATAATTTTGATATTATTCCCATTTATAAATTATAATAGTCTCACGACCCATTTATAAGTGCCTTTTTATATTAGTTTCACGACCTACTGATTTATTAATATTTCTAAATTAGCAATTAGCAATAAATTAATATTTTGATAACTTTTAGTCATTCACATTAGTTGTTTCTAGCAAAGGTTTCTTTCTTCTACTTATTTCGAGGATGGCTTATTTTCGGTTAGAGTTTTATTCGTCCTTTCAATTTTAAAGTTTAAATTTTGTATTAATTATTATTTTTTATGTTGTGACAAATTATATTTTAATAATTAAGGCTTCGTTTGATTTTCGAAAATAAAGATTATTTTGGTTTTGATTTTTGGAAAATGAAAAACATTGAAGAGAATATCACTGATTGAAAATGAAAATATGTAAAAATTAAAAAATAACTAAAGAGTTGTTTTAAAAAATGCTTTCTAAAATTGGAAAAAGAAAACAATGATTTTAAACTTAAATAAATTAAGTCTGATTCAAAGTAATGCAAAATTTTAACCTTTTTAAATACAACTGTAATAACGATTGAATTTTGGCTTAATTGGTATGGACATTGTTGCCAATGTAGGAAGACGTGAGTTTGAGTATGTTGATGCATATTACCTTTCTATTTATGAGTTGGGGGATATGGGTAGTTTTAGACATCATGTAAAAAAGAACAAATATGATCATAACTTACAATGAGATTGTTTGAAAAAAAAATGTAATTTATCTTAGTGGGAATTCATGTAAGTTTAGGGAATTTTATTTTCTTTTTCATATTTTTATTATAGTAAAATTGGTTCAAACATGTTTTAATGTTTTTATTATTGAATAAAGCAACTAATTTATTTTTATTTATGAAATGTGTTTTCAAATTTTAAAAATAAAAAATATTTACTAATGGAGGAAAGTTTTTACTTATGACTGAAGCATAAAAAAAGTTGATAATTTTTTTCATATATATGATATTATCCTGTTGTTGAGTGTTTTTGATGTGTGTTCTCTTGGGGAGAAGAATTGGGTATTTATCTGACATGGTCATTATTCATGGAATTGATGTTCTAAGTAAGCTCTATGCATGTCGACGTCTATGCTATCCTAGAATTAACATGTGTTCGTTGGTCCAGGTGTTCGCCAGTTCACTCGTTTGGCTTTGCACCCTCTGTTTGTGAGCACTCAGGGACATGCGAACTGGGCTTGTGAGGAGAGCTCGCGAGCCCTCACCGCGAACCTTTTATGTATCCACCTGGTGGGGTTCAAATTCGAGTCATGGGTCGGTAACCCAGATTATACCTGAGTTTCAGGCTGGCAATTGGAAATACCATAACTATATAGTCACCCTTGATGATTCTAAGAAGGGTTATAAAGTGGCACTTCTTAGAACTAATATTTAAAATTTGAATGGCTTACCAAACATGCATTGGTCACTGGAGTCTAACGTTTACCTCACTACGTGTACGAAGGGATTATACTTGTTCAATTCCTTCGTCCTTGGTTAGTTGAATCGTTAAAGTATAGGGGCAAAAAAATCTTTAAAAGGGGAGTTATAAAGCCGTAAAAGTCAATGTTTTGAACATTTTTGTCTGCTGCGATCGATAAGGAACATTTTCTTTAAGGTAGATTTCTGCGAATTTTTCTACTTTGGGTATTTTTACCCTTCTATTACGATCGTGCCTGGAAGTAGGGGAGGCAGTAATTGCCGTGCAATTTCGAGCTATCCATCACAACAGCGTGCAGTGGGGGTTCCTATTGAGGTTAATTTCTACGCCTGTATTACAAAGATGAAGGACATGTTTCGAGCCCTAAAAGTGCGAGGGATTAAAATCCCCAATTTCGTGTATGATTTTTCAATTCCTATGAGTTTGCATCGTCTGAGCAACACTAGTGACAACAATTTTCTACTTCCCTTCCACGTAATAGAAGTTGGGTTTCATTTGCCTCTTCACCATTTCTTTTGCCACCTACTTGAAGATTACGGGATCGCACCTGGCCAGTTGTCTTGGTTCTCCTGGTGGATCGCGATGGCTTATTTTGTTTATTATTGTCGACGCGATGAGGTACGACTTCTTGTTTTTCAAAACTTGTACCAATTGAAGGCCCACAACTGAAGGAGTTAATCAGGTCTCTACTACTTCACCCCTCCCTCGCAAAGACGTGGAATCTATAATTTCTAATAAGTGCTATAACTTCTGTTTGAATTGGGGCAAGTATATTGAGGTGAAGTGTAAGCTCGTCGATGACTTCAATTTTCCCACGGGATGGTCCTCGCCAAGTAAGGACATGTGTTTAAATTAGCAGAACATTATGATTAGAGAGGGTTAGGCGTAATTTAAGAGGCTTCGCAAGGGCCGCATTCTAAATTTGGAGGATGTCTTAATCGCAAGGAATGTATTTTGATTCTATCTGGAAAAATTTAGCCCTATCGGATGGAGATCGGGTGGTAATAGTTAAGTATCTGATGTTGTTAGGGTGTAGTCTAAAAGGTTCATGTGGCCACATGGGGCCAAAGATGATCTAGGACTGATGTTGTTGGGATACAAAGAAGAATTAATAAATTACTTCTATAGTTATTGTAAAATGAGGCCTCTTCCTTAGTTCTCACTACCTTCGCCATATGTGGAAAGTGATGCGAACCCTAACTTGCTTACTGCTATTTCTGATCTTAGAATTGTTGGTAGTGTAGGCACAACTTGTGACAATGAGGACAGTTCGGAGGAGTTTACTAGTTTGTCGCGCGGAATCGACGAATACATGGACGTGCAATCATTATAATTGACTTATCGATTGGAGGAGAAAACTTGTTATCAAGGATCAATTCGAAATCAAAGTAAAAATCAAGCCTGAAGCTAGAATATCATCACATCAATTTATTCCATTTAATTTTGTTTCTATTTATTTTTACTGTTATTTCAATTTCAATTATCTATATTATTTTTACTTTTGTTGTATTTAAATTCTCTCTTTTATTTTTGCATAGATTGTCACATGTTGTAGGCACAACAACTGCCTGGCGTGGAACCTGATTAAGTTGAAACAATAATTTTAGATATCCCGATCCTTGCGAGATCGAACTTACTTCCTATATTACTATTTATATATTGCTTAAGCATAGAAATATTATTTTTGGTAGATTCAACATAAGAACATCTATTATGTCTGAGATTTTTCTTTGTTCAATATTATATTATGGGCAAGGTCTACCCTTGAAAATTACATGCATTATATTTTAATAGCATAAGCGATAATTGTGCTTTGTTACGCTAATATTATGGGACATAAAATTAACGAGTGTAAACTAATTCAGTTGTGTTATTTATTTATGAGTAAGGAAAAATAATAGTGTTGGAGTAGTTATTGTCATTTTATATACTTTGATTCAAGATTTTATTTATAAATGCAAATTTAATATAGTTTTTATTTATATTTTTATAATTTTTCGGTACAAGTGACAATTAGTTATTAATAACGATTACAATTCAGATAAATTCTTAAATAGCAGAAAGGGATAATGCATTCAAGTCTCCATGTAACAGCACCACCAGAGTTGAGTTTCATGTTTACGTTTCTCTGTGTTTTTCACTTAAATTTAATTGGTTTGACATAGATTCTTTGTAATTTGGGTTGGCTTAGAAAATTATTCTATAAAATGGATTGTATTTTTCTCCTTTTATTAAGAATATGAATAAATTAATTTTTATATGTTATATCACAACAACTAAATTATTTTATTAAAAAGTTATATATTTTACTGTCACATGTAATTGTCTAATTATTTTATTAGTTACTGACAGTTAACCAACAAAAAGACTGACGTAAAATCACATCATATGTTTACTATATTTAAAAGAGTTAAATATAGGATAAGAAACCAATTAAACTTATAAATTTAAGAACTATTGAAAATATTATTATTAATTATTAATGATAAAAATCATTTTAAAAGACTTATTTTAAATATAGTTTGAAAAATTCTATCAACAAATTAAAAAAAACCGTAATTAACTTATATCCAAAATAATTTGAAAATTTAAAACTCCAATTAACTCAATCCCAATTAATTTGATTTTAAGCCAATCCTACATGTTGAACTGAAGTGTTTAATTTGATTCCAAATCAAAAAAGTAGTATGCTAACTAATACGAAACGACAGAGTTTTGTGGGATGGCTAATTTTGTTAGTGCCAATTGTTTTTACTCACAATATTATTTATTCCAGCCAATCAATTATTTAATCCACAATGTAGGTCTTAAGATTATTTTATTCTCTAATAAAGAAAAATCATTCGTTGGTAGAGGATAAATAACTGAAAAATCAAGAAATTTTATATTAGTATTGTTGATACATCGAGGTTGATGATGGTTCACACGAAAATGTCTCGAGAGTTGTGTATATTGGTTTTTGAGTTTTAAGGGAAAAATTGAAGGTTTTTCGAATAATATTGATAGAGTTTTTACAGTTTGATATGAATTCTTTTAGATAGTTGTCTTGTTAAAAAGAGTTAATAGTTGAGTTATAATGGACTTCTTACGTGTATATTTTGATATGATTGAGAGGCTTGTTGTTTCGCCAGTCGGTTTTTAGGTCGAACTGATATGATTTTTGTAACTCTATTGAACATGCAAGTGACATATGTCAATGGAAAACCTAAACTTTGTATACGTGATGAATAGATGTTTTGGGGCGACGTAAGCTAGTCAAGCCCTTATTTTCTTTCTTTAGATCAAAATAGTCAATTTGAGCGGAATTATTAAGAAGTATATAAGTAAATGTTTATTTTTATATTTTTTTCATATATTGACTTTGGAAATTATTTTTTCATTTTTATATGTTTAATTTTTTGTTTAATTTCGTAATGGTAATGGAGGCATCGGATTGGATAGTTGTTATAATGATAATTTGAGTTCGGTTCCAAATAACCTCATTCTCTGCCCCCAATTATAAAAAAAAGTTAATCTTATCTGCAATTTAAGATTATTTTATTATTTAATAAAAATATTACTATAAAAACAGGAATTTTAAGATTCAAGTTCAAGTCTTGTTGTCGAAACTATTTTTTTGAAAAACAAAAATTTAGTTATCGACTTTAAAAACAAAAATTAGAGTCGCCACCGATCCTTTATTAAGGTGTGATCGGCTCACCAAAAAAACAATTCTGGTCTACGAAATTTGAGAAAACAGGTTCGGAAGTCAGTTACGCACGAGGAAGGATTAGCACCCTCGTAACGCCCAAAAAATCGGTACCAAATTTGATTATTTTATGTCTTGGAGTCGAAAATTAAAGAGATTTTGTTAAACTCAAATATTGAAATTTGAAAAGGATAATCGATTATTCAAGTCAAACGAAGAAATTGAGACCCAATACGTTAGGGTACAATTTCTCAAAATCCCCAAATTTTGAATATCACTATTCAATTAATTTTTCAAAGAAAATCTTCATTTCGAGAAGATAATATGTCATGTCCAATGCGTTAGGGCATGACATATCGAATTCCCGAAAATAATTTTTGTTTATATTATAAATAACGAATATTCTCGGTTATTTGGAATTAACGAAGAAAATCGGAACCCAATACGTTAGGGCTCAATTTTCCTCGAAAATCCCTAACTTTGAATATCGTTTTTTATTTTGAAAGCCTTTGAATCATAAAAAATAATTTAATGTTTTGACAAAATCAAGATGTAGTTAAAAAAATGTGTTAAAAATGTCAATGCAACATGAAACGAATATTTTAATTTAAATTATACATGTATATGATATATATATATACATATATAAATGGTATAAAAGTAAATTTTGCAAGTATGTATATGACCATGAAATAATAAAAATAATAATAATAATAAATGCATAAGTTTTATAAAATGTTAGTGCATACATATATATGAATACAAAAGTCATGAAAATAAAACAATAATAAAATACATATCAAGTATATTCATACATTTACAAAAAAAATAAAAGTAAAAATATAATATATTAGTAAATTACAAAAAAAATGAAAATATATACATAAAAACATGCAAAAAAATATTTATAATAATTTGAATAATGTATAAACATGCCCATTATGAAAGAAATATATATATAGGATTATAAAAATATGAAAATGTATAAATATTATCAAATAATAATATATGTACGTATGTATGTAAAAACTAAGAAAATAAAATAATAATAGAATATGTATGTGTATTCATTTAAAAACATTTAAAATATATACATATATATTATAATAAAAACAAACATATGCGTATATATGCATAAATATAATAATAATAAAATAAAAAATGTATATATATTAATAAAAATAAAACAATATATATATATATAAAATAAGATACATATGCGCATAAATATATATAATAATAATAAAAATAATAATAAGTAATATAATAATAATAGTAAAATATAATATAATAACAAAGATAACAGCAACTTAATAACAATAATAGTATTAACAAACTAATATTTAATCTAATTTGTAAAAGCAAATACAATGGACTAAATTAAAATCAAAACAAAATTAACAACACCAAATCAAATTAAAATAGAGGATGAATTTGCAAAATGCCGGCAACATGAAGGGTCAAAAGGGAAATTAATCCCTCCTTTCCCAAAGTGCTGTGCAGCACTGGATTAAAATCAAACAAATTTAATGGTTTAGGGAAAAAATTTGAAAATAGCAAAAACAGTGGTTTTGAAATAATGAAAACATGAGAGGATTAAAAGCATAAATAACCCATAAGTGCTTAAAACCCATTTCAATCTCAAATTTAAAGCTATTCTGCAGCAGCTTCAAAAATTGTTTCATCTTCTTCCCAACTCCTCACGCCAAAACCCCCTCCCTTTTAACTTTGATTTGGATAAATGAAGCAAACGATACCGACGGCGCGCCTCTGCTGGTAAGAATCTCCTCCCTTTCTTTTACTTTTCGTTTTCTTTCTCAAAAAAACGAAGTAAAATACAAAAGAAAAAGATGAGACAAAAAAAAGAAACAGTAAAAAGAACTTGGAAAGAACAAATCACCTTCAAAAATTTGCCTTTTTGATTCTTTATTCTTCTTTCAAATATCTCTGTATACAATATTTTTGCTTCAATTTCTTGTTTTTATCAACTCTCTCAATAATTTTCAGATAAAAAAAAAAATGCAAACCCCCTATTCTCTATTTCTTCTTTTTCTCCTTATTTTCGTAATCCCCCCTCTGTTGCTTTTCTAACCCCCATCTCTCTTTATTTGCTATTGTTTGTGGTTTTGTTGCAGGTAGAACGCGAGGGATCACTGAACGTGGGTGATTGCGACGTGGGGTGATGGGGTCGTTGCTGCAGATGGAGAACGTGCGAGGATCTGCGGTTTCTGCTTCCATTGCTGCTAAAACACGTTGTGGGCTATGGCTAATTTTGGGCCAATTGGGCCAAATGTATTTGGGCTGTTGGTTTTTGGTTTGGTGTATTGGGTCATTGGGCTTTAAGATTTTGGGCTCCGGGCAATAATTGGGTATTACACTTGTGTAATTTGCTTTTTCAAGTTTAACTTAATTATAATTAGTTAAATTGAGTTTAATTAATTTTTAAATTAATTATTTAATTCAATGAGAAATTATTAATATAATATTATAGGTGAGCATTTGTTTGTTTTCTTTTATAGTTTCTTACATATATAGACTTAGGAAATCAATTTTTATATATGTTAACATGAAGACTTATATAAAAATACATTTATAAGAAAGTATAAGAAAATTTAAATAAAACTTTTAGTTAAAATGATTAAATTGAAGTTGTAACGATATTTCACAAAATTACGTAAAAGTTTGTAAAAGTAATGATCATTTAGTCATTTTTCAATTAAGCAGCTCAATTAGGAGCTTAAATAATGCATTGTTTTTGAAACCGATGGTGATCAAATCTATCAGACTACTAATTCTCAATTTAATTTTAATTAAATAAATTATCAAAAATTCATAAAATTTTAAAATAAAAAATATAAAATTCAATTTTACTACACAACCAATCGATTTTTTTATCATAATTTATATGGGTTCACAAATCTTTTAATTATTTTATTTATTTTGATTAATATATCATCAAACAATTTCTCATTTAATCAATCTGACTTGTTGGTCAAATCCAATTTAACAACCCTAGTGGTATATTGAATATATAGAGAAGACCAGCAAATTGGCTTGACCAGAAAAATAATAGATGAAACTGAAAACTACAATTATATATATATATATATAAAATACACCGTACGTGAACCTTATCCGTCACCTTCAGCCATAAATTTCCTCTTTGCAATTTTCTATTTAACCTCAAAAACAAAAAAAAAAATTAAAAAAACTGAATTTTTCATTGACTTCTCTATCAATTGTATGAAAGAAAAAAATAACTGTGTTTGGAAATAAATTTTTTGACAGTATTGCAAGAATTATATTATATATTAGAAAAACGATTTATAAATTCATAATTATATAAAATTTAATATACTAAATAATCTATACATAAAGCTTTTGAGATATTTATATATTTATCAAAATTATATTATTTTTATATTAAAAATATTTATAAGATTATTTTAATAAATGATTATTAATAGAGTGATAATGAGTTCTTATTGGGATTTGTTGGTACTGTTGTTAAATTCCTAAATAATAATTTTATAATAATATTAATTACCCTTTAAAGGAGTATTTTAATAATTTCACAATGGAGTTTAAATATTGTTTTATATGTACAAACATTACCGTATAGACCTGATTATGGGTTGAGTCATTCATACAAGCCCAAAGGCTCGTTTGAAAAGTGGAAAGGCTTGAGCAAAAATATAAGCCCATCAAATGGGCTTTGGCAGAAAATGGGCCAAACTTTAGATAATATTTTAACCTAGGCTCAGCCTGAATTTGCCTAAATTTTTTTCTTGCTGCTATTTATTGATTTTTTATGTCATTTTATTGTTATATTACTACTATTTTGTTGTTGTTATATAATTAAGTTGCAATTATTTTAGCGTTATTTAAATATAAATATTTTTAATGTATTTTCAATTTATTAAAAAATTTTATTTTAATATTTTTAATATATTTGATATATTATATTTTTAAATTTATTTTATATAAAAATTTTAATACATGCGGGCGAGCTTGAATTTAGTATTTTTTATTTAGATAAGATTTGAACAAAATTTAAAATAATTTTCCGAGTCAAACCCGAACTTTTACATCAACTCGACCCAAATCTATCCTGCTTATGATGAGGTCTATTACCTTACCAGAACATGCTTTTTAATTAAGGTAGATGCTTCGTCTACCAACTTTATTCTTTTGGGTTCATTTTCAACCGATCCTTTTTGACTATAGAAAAATATATAATAATTACATAAAGCTACAAGTTTCAGTTCTTCCGCAGTACCAATAGACGGATTTGTCCTTTAAATTCCTTCTGGAAATCTTATACATATATATTATACTCATTCAAGCTCTGTGAGTATGAATACATTTCGTTGTTCCCATTCATAGAAGTTTCGATGTTAGGTTTATTGTACAAAATGTCTTTGGATTACGGTACAAATTTTAATTTAAAATCCAAACAATACATTTCCACCATTACTATACCAATACCATCATATAATCAAATCTAAGCAAGAGGAAAAACCCCATGGAGCTTTTTGTAGCACATAAATGTAGCTTAAAAGCCAAGCAGTTCAAGTCAACCCTGTTTTCTTTGAACTTCCTTTCAAACATAAAACCCTTAGACCACCATTTTGCTTTGCCCCTTTTCCCATCCATTTCTGACTTTTATTACAATGGGTGTTTTTCTTTTTCCCCTTTTTTTATTTAGTCAGTCAATGTTTCCAAACAAGATAAAGTCATTCTCGTGGGGGTGACACCAATGGAAACCCTTTTCAACTTTTCACACTGTTTTCCCTTTAGTTTCACTGCTTTTCTGGGTATTGCTTGCACCGATTTTCCTCTTAAAATCTGTATATTTTCTCTTCCTTTTCCTTGTGGAGAAGATTAACAAAGACCCTTTAGCTTTGTTTCCATATGGGGTCTTGTTTTAGTTCTAGAATCAAAGCTGCCGAGAGCCCTCTCCACCATGGTAATACATGGTTTCTCTCTTTTTCCCCCATGTTTATGAACTTATTAGCCCTTTTTGATGTTTAGGTGTTTGCTATTTTGCTTACAGGGGTTAATTTAAGCAGTAAAATGTCGCCTGTTTCGGTGCCTATAACAGAGGGGGAGATTTTGCAAGCTTCTAATTTGAAGAGCTTTAATTTCAATGATCTAAGAACAGCTACGAGGAATTTCCGACCGGATAGTGTTTTGGGTGAAGGTGGGTTCGGTTGTGTTTTCAAGGGTTGGATTGATGAGAATACATTTACAGCTTCTAAGCCTGGTACTGGCATGGTTATTGCTGTCAAAAGGCTTAACCAGGAGGGTTTTCAAGGCCACCATGAATGGCTGGTAAGTTTATGATATATATGTATGTATGTGCCCAGTTTGATCTATTTGACTTGAATTTGGATATGTTTTTTGGATACCATCCTTCAAATATATGGAGAGATGAAATATAGTTTGAAATTGCTATCAAGAGGTTAATAAAGAGGATTTTCAGGGCCACCATGAATGGCTGGCAGTATCTCTCTCTCATATATATATATATGCACATGTATGTTTTCCCTAGTTTAATCCTTTTGCTATGCAGTGGTTTCATAAGCTTTTACTATGTATATGTTTGTGTGTGTATACGTATGTTCCTCAGTTCAACCCTCGAGGTCTGTAGTGGTTTCAAAGTCCTTGCTTTGTCCTTAGGGTAGGCTTTTACCATATGTATATGGGGAATAAATCTGTATCCGACATTTGAACTTGGTCATGTTGGAGACAAATCTGTATCTGCTCAAGTCCAAGTAATGTAGAGTTGAACAACAATGGTGAAAAGAATAAACTTATTGAACACCTTTAGATGTTAAAAGGCACTAAAATTCCTGTCAATAGGTTAATCAGTAGGGTTTGCAGGGCCACCATGAATGGCTGGCAGTATCTCTCACATGTATATATATTTGGCATTATCCATGTCCGTTTTATGGTCTATGTTTGAGATCCGTGGCTGTCCCTTCCAACAATGTGGTCTCCGAGGTTCGAACATACATTTCTCATATATATATACACATGTTTTTCCTAGTTTAATCCTTGAGCTATGCAGTGGTTTCAAACTCCTTGAGATCGACATATATTTGAACTTGGGTATTACCATATTAGTATGATTCTCTAAACTTACAAAAATTTGAACGTAGTTATGTTGGAGAAAATCCGTATCCGCTCAAGTCCGAATAATACATGCTTGAACAACAATGGTGAACATAATGAACTTGTTGAGACATTCTTAGATGTTAAACAAAGTACTGTTTTGTTTGATGAAATAGTTTGTTAATTTTTAATCATTCATTTGGCTTGTAGGCTGAAATCAACTATCTGGGTCAGCTTGATCATCCTAATCTTGTGAAATTAGTCGGTTATTGCTTAGAAGACGATCATCGGCTTCTTGTTTACGAGTTCATGCCGAAAGGCAGCTTAGAGAATCATCTTTTTAGAAGTGAGGAATTCATTCATTGCGCTCTCCCTTTATCTAAATTGATTCAATTGTTTCGAGTTTCAATGACTAATCTTTTAACAATGAAACAGGGAATTCTTATTTTCAACCACTTTCTTGGAACCTTCGGATGAAGGTTGCTCTTGGTGCCGCCAAGGGCCTTGAATTTCTACATTCTGATGAGGTGAAAGTCATATATAGAGACTTCAAAACTTCGAACATCTTGCTTGATTCGGTAATGACAACTTAATAACTGAAGTTCTCGATTTGTACTTTTAGTTCCTGCAGTTCTCTCATATCTTTTTCGCAACATAAAATGACAGAACTATAATGCAAAACTCTCTGATTTTGGTCTGGCCAAAGATGGACCAACTGGTGATAAAAGCCATGTCTCAACTCGGGTCATGGGAACCCATGGCTATGCAGCTCCTGAGTATGTAGCAACAGGTAGCTTTTTAACTTGAATCCATCGTCATATGATTGCAAATAATGTTTTAACGTAAAATTTGTTCTTATAAAGGTCATCTGACTGCGAGAAGTGACGTGTACAGTTTTGGTGTTGTTCTTCTTGAAATGTTAACTGGCAAGCGAGCAGTAGACAAGAACCGACCATCTAGAGAACATAATTTAGTTGACTGGGCTAAGCCTTACCTTACTAGCAAACGTAAGTTTTTCCAAATTATGGATGTTCGTATCAAAGGCCAATACACACCTGAAGCGGCATTAAAAGCTGCGTATCTTGCGCTGCAATGCCTATCTACGGAACCGAAGGTTAGACCGAAAATGACCGCGGTAGTGAAAGCACTAGAGCAACTTCAAGACTCCGGTGACGACAAAGGGGTCCATCAGAATGCAGCAGCTCATAGTTCTCGTCCGAATTCGAGGTATGCTCTGAAGAAAAATCCCGACGGACCCCAGCCATCTGCATCTCCATTAAGTACATAAATCTGAAAACAGTCCGATGCATTGCTTTTATTATTGCAGATGGTATTCTATCTTTGAACTCGAACATATATATTCCGGCTACCGGTCACTGTACAGCTCTCGAATTCAATAATATCCGAAATCCGAATGTTCCATTTCGACTCATTTTGTTTTATTACCGGTAAATGAATGCATGTTTAAAGATGTTTATATGCAGATCATTGCATCATCTTTAAAAGGCGCATTAATGTTTTGGGTTCAAATCCTAACCTTTGTAATTCCCGATTTATGGGCTTTTTTGTATATAAAAAAAACGAAAAAAAAATCTCCAAAATCACAAAAGCATAGAAATACGAGAGAGTGAGTACGATATTTTGACTTTTCAATTTTCTCGAATTATATATTTATTAATGACATTTGTGTCCCAATATAATTTTTTTAATTTAATAATTGAGAGAATATATTTTATAAATGACTTTCATGTCCAAATATAATTTTTAGGATTTAAATTCCTAAAAGTAAAAATAGGGGACAAAATTTCAAATGTATGAAGAGTTCAGGGACTCGAAGCATATTTTAACTTATAGAGAAGCAGGCCGACCGGGCCCAACACAGCGGTCCAAAGCAGAACAACATTAACATATAGTACACACTACACACAGTTTGAGATCAAAAACTCCGGAAAGCACAATCGTCCTTTTTCTGTTCTGTCGCTGTTTCAGATTTGTCCTCCAAGGTAATCAATCTATGTTCTTCCAAATTGAAAATTCTTGGATTTTTTGGGCATTTTTTTGTTATTGATTATTAAATAAATTTGATCTTCAGATTATAGTTTAGGTCAACTTAGTCAATACTCAAAGAACTTTTTTTTTTTGTTTCTTTAATTTTTTTATCTACCAAACAGAAAGTCTTGAGATTATTTGTTTGAATCTTAGGGTTTTCTTTTTTCATAATTATGCGAGATTTTGAATCTGGGTATTTTATGAGTTAACAAAATTTAGCCCTTTTTTAATGGATTTTTTTTATCTGAATCTTTACTGTATTGAACCCATAGAGTTATTGCATCGCATGAATTAGCAAAAACTTGTTTGATCGAAGAGGGAAAAAATTCTGGGTTTTCTCTCAAAATAAGAAAAAAGCTAGGTTATATGGGTTAATTTTATTTGCTTCTTTTGAAAATTATATAAATGGAGTTTCATGTATTGGGTTTTTGAAGGCTTTTGGGATGAGGAGATACAGTCCCCAATACCATAGTCCTCCAAGGAGAGGCTATGGTGGTAGAGAAAGAGATTTTCCTAGGAGGGGATACGGCGGTGGTGGCGGCGGCGGCAGCGGTTATGGCAGGAGGGAACAGAGTCATGGAAGTCTTTTGGTTAGAAACATTCCTTTGGATTGCAGGTAAACCTTTTATCATAATCCTTTTTTGGAATGTTGGTTAAATGATTTGTGTTAATATATGTTTGATTTTGTTTGCAGACCCGAAGAACTTCGAATCCCTTTCGAGAGATTTGGGCTCGTTAGGGATGTTTATATCCCTAAAGACTACTACACAGGGTTTGTATTGTACCCTTGAAAGTAATTTTGGTTTATCAAGCATTGATCTTTTCCTATGTTTTAATCGAAATTTAAACATTCTAGTTCATGGTTTTATTTTGATTAAGCTTGTACTTTTATATTGAACGAGCATACTGATATGTCTTTTTCTAGTTTTCCGGCTTTTAGGTTCGGCAAGTAGGATGTTTATACTTTTCGTTGCTTCCTTTTTCGTATTTTCATCTTAGACCTTTAGTTGTCGTATGTAGGAAGTTATTTCCTTCGAGTTGCTTTCTGCACTATTTCTTAAAGCACTTAATTTTTTTTTCTTTGCCTTATTCCGTAGTGAATTAAAATTTGAACTGGTTTGTCAGGGGGGTTAATATTGGTTTGAAGTAAAAACAAGCCCAAGCCCCACATTTGATGAAGGCCTACTGTTTATGATTGCTTAAACATATTGTGATCCGAGGGTGTTAAGAGTAATGATCATATGAAGAATGTTCCTTTATGAAGCGAAACTATATAATTACCAAATCAATAAAGGTTTTGATTGGGGAAGAAGATTGATTCCTGACCAAATTGAAGCAAATTTATCGATATCAAGTGCTTCTTATATTTACGAGCTTGTGAAGATTTTTCAAGTCACTTGCCTCTTTTGAAGTTCCTTTGATATTGACTGTTAAGGGAAAAGGTCAGCATTTAGCGTATTTTATTTAAATCTGGAGCCAGTATAAGATATGTAAAGGTATACTACTAAGTAAATGAAGTTGTTGTGGTAACATTGTATTTTAGTTTGTATTTTTTTGTTTTAATTGGCTTATTTCGTTCGTTTCAAATTATCATGTTTAAGTGAAGGATTGCTGCATCCTTTTTGCAGACAACCTCGAGGGTTTGCATTTGTGCAGTTTGTGGATTCTTATGATGCTTCTGAAGCTCAACGTCGCATGAATGGGAAAATATTTGCTGGGAGAGAGATATCGGTGGTTGTGGCTGCAGAGACAAGGAAAAGGCCTGAGGAAATGCGCCATAAATCTAGGGCTAGGTACTCTCGTAGTCTTTCTCTCCCACTCTCTCATGCACACACGTGCATATGCATGCATACATTCGTGCACATGCGGTTTTTTGTTATTTTACTTGTATTTACGTAAGGATTTATCTGGCATGTAATTCTCCAGAGGACCATCAGGCTATGGGGGACGATCATCTTATTATGGTACGTGGCCTACATGGGCTGATTCTATTAATTTTGCCATGTGTTTGGACTTTGAAGGATCCTAGGTGTGGCTGATACTGTTGCAAACTAACTTAGTCATTTGATATGTTGCAGGGCGTTCTCGGTCTCGTTCACCATCCCGTATGCGTTCTCCTCACCATCCTTCGAGTTCTAGAGGCCGCTACCGCTCGAGGTAAACCATCAAATTGCTACACATCCCTTTTACCTTTTAAGAAATAAGGTGATCGTATATTTATTTGTCAGGTCTTACTCACCTGCTCCAAGACGACGAGGAAACTATTCTGTTTCACCAGGTAGAAGGCATGAAGAACAGCCAAGGTCTCCAGTAGGTCCTCCGCAAGAACGAGATGGTGATTACAGTCACAGATCATATTCTCCAGGATATGAAAATGCCGATGGAAATGGTTATGGCGAGTAAGTGGAAGTCTATTTCATTGTTTCAACTTTTTGATTTCCGTCTTTTACTCCAACCTGTATGCCCCTTTGTTTTGGTTTGCTGTTATAAAGAAGTGACCTGTTTCGGGACATGGTAAAACCATACTACTATGCGGCTTTGGGTTCTCAATTCTTGTGCAATGAGAGTTCATTGTTGGTGATTTTCTCTTATGTTTAACTCGACTGTTGTGGCTTATTTCGAATGTTCCATTTGTAGGAAATCCGCAATTGAGCCCGAGAACTCTCGGGCTGCATGGAGGCGATCTCCATGTAGATCATCAAGGTCTCCAGGTAGATATTCAAGGTCTCCTTCTGGGTCTAGATCGAGATCTGCTGACCTTCACGTAGGCATAGCAGACAAGTAGCAAACTTTAGCCTCTGGGTGCATATGGCATCTATATCAGATGGTGGATTCAGTGGTGATTAGTCTTTTTGTGTGCTTATCTCTATCATTTTGAATGGGACATCTAAATTTGTGGCTTGCTTTCATATTTGTTCTATCTAAACACTGTAACGAAACAACAACGACGTTTGAGTTTGAGTTTTCGGCTCTTCTAAATCTAGTTTTCGTGCTTGGCATTCCGGATTGAGGCTAGAGTTGAAATCTATGTTATTTGGGCTCAGGAGTACGAGTCCGGCATGTCTATGCTTTTTTTAACAGTGCCATGATTGTTGGAACTGGACGGTATATAGGTCTGGGCAAAGGATTGAGCCGGCTTTTGAGTGAACCACTCGAAATCGGTTGAATCAGGCTAAAATTTCAGTTGAGTTGGTAATTGAACTGGTTTCTAAAAATATTTTTATGGATTTTAAATAAAATTTTTAATTAAAACTAGACTAGTTAAATCATGAATCGGTGGTCTAATCAGTTCAATCTGTCTGGGTTAAAAGTTAGAAACAGTGCAAAGGTTGGAACTGGGCTTGATTTGAAGGTTAATTATTTCACGTATTTTGAATTGAGCTCGAAGTATTGTATTGATTAGATCATTTTGTCAGTTGAGAGACGATAGGAATATATTTAGAATATGTGGATGCGTTTGTACATAATGCAGTGATAATTTGTATATGACGTATTAGGAGAAATAAGCAACTCTCTTAATATTCAGTGGCATTGTAATTGTCCGTCTAGTAGATATTCAAGTATTTAAATTTTGATTTATGTGCTTTAGATTCATATTTGAGTTAGCATTTTACATTCAAGTTGGAAAGATTTGATTGATACAATAAAATATTTTCATTGTTTATATCAAATTTTCTAGAGTGCAACAATAAATATAAAGGGTTAAAATGTTCTAAATTCACGATCTCTTAACACGTGGAATTTAGTTTTTCGTTCATCTCAAAGAATTTAACCATTTTATCTAAAAATACAAGTTTAATTGTTAATACTATTAAATTTAGGTTCATTTCAACATTACCGAGTTTAAAATGCTGAATTTTGAAATTTAAAAATAAAATGATTAAATTCCATAAATTTTTTGGAAACAAATAATATAATTATGAAGAGAATAAGGATTTAGAGGAGTTATAAAGTAATTTCCCTTTTTTGAGGGGTTGCCCATCCCTCTGCGCCGCCCCCTGCTTAATCTTTTAAAAAGTATTAAAAAAAGAAAAAAGACATAATCATCAGTTCAGTCAGCCATCAAATCTAAAAAGATTTCTGTTACTTTAACCTTTTTTTTTTAAAAATTTTTGAAAATTTTTTAAGTTATATAATATGTAAAATTACTTATAATTTAATTTAAATATTTAAATAAAAAGATAAATACGTTTTAGTCTAGTTAAACTCATATTTTATTATATTAACAATAATATCAATACCAATCGAGCTAATATTTAATCGATAAATTCAAAATAATTTAAATTTAGAATCAATCTTGAAGTTGAAATCTAAATATTTTTAATAATTCTTTTTCCTGATTTAAAAATTTAAAAATTCAAATTGATTTATGAAAATTGACCTAAGCATTAAATTCAAATTAATTTATCTCAAAATCAATCCAATTGATATAATATATATTTACCTAAACAGCTACTGGAACCTAATCAATAACTAGCAGCCTTTTGAGATGGTCTATAATAATGGGCATCCCACCTTGTTTTGACCAAGTCCCACATCCATAAAAATCAAACCAAGCTTGGAATATTTAAAAAACAAGTTGGTCTAACTGAGATAATTAGTTAAAATTAAATACGTTATATTTATTTATCAAATACGCTATATTTTTTATATGTTTTAAGATAAATATTTCACTTTATTCCTAATAAGTATTTCAACATACATGTTTATACATATATATTTTTTGTTAAATTAAATTAACTGAATAAAATATTTTTAAATAAATAATTAAAAATTTTAATTTTAAATTTTAATTTTATCATCTCTACTTTACAAAAAATTAAGAAGTTAATCCTCTATTAGTGTTTTGTTTTTATATTTTATAAAAATTGAGAATTTAATCTAATTGGATAATATTATTAAATTTTATAATTAAATTATTGAAAACCCACAATTTAGCAACTTATGTGTCTTAAACAAAAATTAACTGTTTAAGTTTGTAAGTTTAAGAAATAATTTTTTTTCAATTTTCATAAAGTACGAGGATGAAAATTTGACAAATTAATATCTTGAAAGATTGAGTTAGAAATTCATATTTAAAAATAGATAAAGTAACATTTAGTCCTTGAATTTAATAAAATTTTCATTTTATCTATATCAGCCTCGAAACATGACAATTTTTTCCTCAAATTGGTTCCTAAACTTACATTTCATTATAGCATGATGACGTAATACTCTGAGAGTATGTGAAATCATCGCTTAAATATTTTTTAAAATTTTTAAAATTTCTACCATATTTTAACAATTTGTTTATATGCTTTTATAAATTTTTGAAGTTCTCATGTGATGATGTCGCATTTTGTGTTGTCAGAAACTAAATTGAGAAGAGTTGTCAAATTTCAAGTCTAATGTGGACAAAAGAAAAGGTTCAAGGATCAATTTGAAAAAAAATCAACAAGTTCAAGGACTAAATCTTGATTTATCCCAAAGGAAAAAGTTCTAACATTCACCGGACTCTCTTTTAGTTGTCAGGGTCACGTTTTGTGTATGTGAAAAGACCCGTCAGCCTATCAACGCTTCCATTGCCAAATTCTTCCATTTCTTCTATATAAAGAATCCAAAGAGTCAATCGACTCAAAAAGGTCCAAAAGTTTTCATTCAAAAGAATCTCTCTGAGAAAAAAAAAAGCATCAAATTCAAGGATGGCAGTTGGAATATTGGAAGTGTTCTTGGTTAGTGCAAAAGGCCTTCAAGACTCAGATTTTCTGGGTATGTAATTTTATCGGAGCTTCATTTTTTATTTTGGATTTATCAGTTTATATTTTCAAATTCTTCCTTTGTTTCATTTTCTTGCTCATTTTCTGCTCTTTTTTTTGTCAAGTTTTCATCATGTTTTTTAAATGGAAAAACAGAGAATTAAGAGAAAGAGAATTGGTTTTTGATTTGTGCATGTTCTTTGCTTGGTCAATGAAGAGAACCCATTTCTAG
Organism: Gossypium raimondii; assembly: GCF_025698545.1. Taxonomy (NCBI): domain Eukaryota; kingdom Viridiplantae; phylum Streptophyta; class Magnoliopsida; order Malvales; family Malvaceae; genus Gossypium; species Gossypium raimondii. The sequence continues at coordinate 58,797,148 of NC_068574.1, forward strand.
TCAATTTAAGATCTAGTGATGGATGTTTAAAATTTTTTAATTGGATTTTATAGAAAATAGCATAGCTGGAAAACCTTAAAATTCCTTCTTGTCATTAGTAAATCTCAACTTTCTTTCATGTTATTAAAATATTGATTTGAGTTTAGTTAAGTTAGTTCATGCTGCAGCTTCATATTGAACATTGTAATATTGATTTTTCAAAAATTTGAACTATGGGTTTCTCTGCACCAAAAAAAAAAAAAATGGTGAAGTGAGAATGATCTGGTTCTTATGTTCTAGATTTTTCCCAAGCTGTAAATCCACATTGTTTCCAGCATTTAACATCCTGGAAAATGGAAAAAAAGGTCGTGATTGGTGCAAGATTAGAGAATAATGTGACTTTTTGCAGATGAACTAATGAATTTTTTTTCCCTTTTTGTTTTTGTTTATGATTGGTAGGTGATATGGATCCATATGTTATAATTCAGTACAAAGGTCAAGAACGCAAAAGCAGTGCGGCCAGAGGTAATTATTAAGTCTTTTTTCCTTTATTTTAAACCTCTTGACTTCTAAATTACTTGAATTCAGGGTTAGTGTCAGACATGGATATATGTTGAATACGAGTATGCTCAATTTTCTTTTTAAGTTTTTTAATATATGTAGAGAATAATACCTTTGTATCCCATGTCTAAATATGTGTTGGATATAGGTATTTTACATGGTTCAGGTTTGGGTTTGAATTTATTCGAGTTCTGAGTTGCTTAGGGTTCGGTTCATTTTGAGTTTTGGACATTCGATATCAATCAGATTTTCAGGTTGGTTCATCTTAGGTTCGAGTTACTCCGATGAATCGGCTTAGATTTTTAGCTTCGGATAAAAAATACTAACAGGTCTTTATCAAGCCATACCAATGAAAGTGAGAAACATTATTGGCAATAATCAGAAGAAGCATACCATACATTTTTGTTGTCCTTCTATCACCAGTTCATAAGAATCATAACATCATTGCATAGTTAAATGACTTGGACTCAGATGCGAATGCCATATATGAGCATGTCCTAATACATGTCGGCCATAAATACTCTAAGAAAAATTAAGAGCCGGACGGATTAACTTTTACAAAAATTACCTAAAGGGTCAAATTTTGTGCAGGTGATGGATCTAGTCCATCGTGGAATGAAAAATTCACATTCAAGGTGGAGTATCCAGGGTCAGGTGGTGACTACAAGCTAGTTCTTAAAATCATGGACAAAGACACCTTCTCTTCTGATGACTTTGTAGGCCAAGCCACGTAAGTATACTAACATTAATCGTCACTGTTTTATAGCTAAATTACTCTGACTCGTATCCATCGTCCGAAATTTTTCCTATTTGAGTACTATAAGAAAATAAAAAGTCTGGAAAAACAAGCTTGATAGTTTCATAGCATTCTCTTTTAAGAAGTAGCAAGGTCGAATCTCAGCATATGCAACCCTTTTCTCTATCTAGAAGTTCGATCTCCTTTATACTGAAGCTCGAAAAAGAAATTGTAAAACATTTTTTATTTTCATGTTTGCAGCATATTTGTGAAGGATTTGTTGGCAGTTGGAGCAGATGAAGGAAGTGCTGAACTACATCCTACTAAACATAGTGTAGTTAATGCTGAACAACGTTATTGTGGAGAAATTGTAGTTGGTCTTACTTTCACCAAAAAGGTATTTAACTTTTTTTTCATGGAAATTGAACATACTTCCCATCAGGGCCAGAGGATTTTTATCAGGGTCGAGATTGAATTACAAATTTTTAAGGATAAAAGTATATTTTTACCATTTTATTAATTGATAGATTCACAAATTTAGAGGACCAAAAGATGAATTTTATCAAACCAAGGTGGGTCAAGGCCCTATCTATCCCCTTGGTTTTACCCCTTGCTTTTTAGGAAGATTATCCTATTTCGTATTCGATTTTTATAGAGTTGTCTATTGATCGGGTAATCCGTCTAGCCTGATGAATAGGATATCTTTTATATTAGTCGATTAAGGAATTTATTCTAAATTTAAAAAAAAAATTGTCTTTTTACCACCTATTGTTTTAAATATGTATCGAATATGAATATTTAATTAACTAATGGCATTTATCTATTATTGATTTTATTTTGCTGGATTTGTACTACAGGAGGAAAATGATGAAGAAGAGTATGGAGGTTGGAGGGAAAGCGATTACTAAGTGGTTAATTTTTGAAAACTATTATATGTGTTTTTATCACTTTTAATTAAAGCTCTGGATTTTTATTTATTTATTTTTAAAGCTTATGGAATGTTTATCTTGTTACGTTTTATTTTGCATTTTGTTTTGAACAATCTCATTACAAGTTTTAGTCAGAATTATCTATAATTTCTCTTCAACATATAAATAGGACGACAATGCGCTTTAGTGCATTCGAACTCGCGCCCTCCTACATTAACAACAATATTCATACCAATCAAGTTAAGATTCAATCGGTCATTTTATTGTGAATTTTACTTCCCTTGTGCATAGTTTTATTATATTATTGATTTAAAATTATTTGAACTTTGGAGATGATATTATTGGGAGAATTTTAAACCTCAATTATGAATAGTAAAAACGAACATGAGAATATTAAATAAAATTATTTAAGATCTTTATAAATCTAACATTCTATTATCAATTATGCCTGTAAGTTCAAATTAAAATTTTAATTTGATGAATAAATTCAGTTCAAATTAAAATTTTAATTTGATGAATAAATTCATCTCAATTTGATTTGAATTAAAAGCGACCAAAATTTGAAACTAATCAAACTTGAAATGATTTGAGCTGACTATGATTTGAATTGAAAAACTTGAGAGCCAAAATTATAACGACTCGAACATAAAAACAATTCAAATTTAAAACGAATCAAATATGAAGTTGAATAAACACAATTTAAATATTTTTTAGTTTAAAAAAACTTTTTACCTTTTAATTTGATTTGATTTTTGTATTTTTTTCTTATTTAATTTCTACACTTTTCAGAATTCAAAAGGAATTAGAAGTTGGATTAAATAATAATAACTCAAAATTTTTGGGTCTAATAAAAAACAATGGTTAATCAAACTTAACAGTAAACCTAAGCCGATCATAAAGTGAAGTAAAAATGTAAAGCCCACGGTTTTTTGGCGCTTCACCAAAGACTTAAACTGCTACTGGGCCTTAGTCAAGGTTCTAGTTGGAAAGCAACCAATATCCCGCATCGCTAAAGAATTGAAAAAATTTTATTGTTTATATAGGAAAAACAAGCTGACTATGATTGTCCCTTCGGGGACATCCGATAAAATTGGAACGATACAGAGAAGATTAGCATGGCCCCTGCGCAAGGATGACACGCACAAATCGAGAAATGGTCCAAATTTTTTTCTTGATTTTTTTTGCCAATTTTGACAGCTCTCTTTCCATCTCTTTCGCCTTTGTTCACTTGATAATTTGGAATTGGAGGGTCTTTTCCCTTGTTTTTAAATTGATTTTTTCTGGTTTTGGTCTGTTTTACACCCTTGAACACTGAATATTTCAATAGCATTTTTTTGGGGGCAATTTTTAGATATCTGTTTCCATCTCTCTCTATTTTCTTTGCATTTTTATGCTCAGTTTGATCATTGATGTATTTTCATGGGTTTATTTTTCTGCACTTAATATTAAAAATTTAGAGTTTTTCATTTCTGGCTTTATCTTTCTTTTTGCAATTTTTCTCGGTTTTTATGTTCCTCTTTTTGGGTTTGATTTGTTTTAAATCTCAATACCATCTTTCTTTTTTGCAAATTTTTCTGGGTTTGACTTTCATCTTCATTGGTTTTATGCACTGAAGATTGCAATTTAAAGTTGTTTTTACTGGGTTTGGCCTGTTTTACTCTCTTGAGCAGTGAATACCTCAATAATCCTTTCTTTAGATTTTATATAGCTTTTTTTGTTTTTTAAAGTTTTAAGTAACCAAAGGATCCTTCAATTTCTAGAGTTTAAATGGATGGAAAAACATATATTTTTATAATTAAATATTTATAGTATGCAACTTCATGTCCAAATATATTGGCTTTGTATGGTAATTTCACTTATCATTGATCTTATTTCACTTGATAGTTTGATTCCATGGATTCTTTGTAAAGCTTTACAATTAGAACAATGTGATCTTCACAAGAATTTCTATACATGCATGGTGCTCCATGGAAGAATTTTAATGTTGTTGACGTGCAGGGTTTGAATGATATATTGATATTGGGGAACTCGATCGAAAAGCTTTCAAAGTCGCTTTCTCCTTGAAGTTCCCGGTCGAAGATCAGCACGAAACGTGGGCTAAATTATGTTCATTATGGAAACAGAATGTGCATGATCGGAAATCACAGCCGTTTAAGATGACCCATACTTGAGGCAACTTGCAGCTATCTATATGTCCAATAATGCTTTTTATCTCATTAGGAAGAGTCTCCATCTTAGCTTCTTCCACTTCCAATAGATAGTTCAAGCTCAAGCTCAAGGGATAGTTAATGTAATCTAGCCAATTTACACACAGCAATAGCAGAGAGGGTGGTTGGTTCACTAGTTTTCATTTTTCACTCTAGGTGTCAACTCTTCTTTGAAGGGCACTAATGAAACTAGAAATGAAATAGGACTCAGGTAGGTGTGGATTAAATTGGAGCATGTTGTACTAACCCTTAGCTTCGCCACCGATCAACATCCGAGGCAACTTGCAGTCTCCTTTAAGAGATGAGTAGACGACTAGTTCGATCAGCATTTGCAATCCTTTTCTCTTTCCGGGGGGCATGTTTGCGGCATATTTGTGAAGGATTTGTTTGCAATTGGAGCTGAACAATGTTATTGTGGAGAAATTGTAGGAATTGATGAACTATATCCTAGTAAACATAGCGTAGTTAAAGCTGAACAATGTTATTGTGGAGAAATTGTAGTTGGTGCTACTTTTACCAAAAAGGTATTTAATTGTTTTTTTCATGGAAATTGAAAATGCTTTTCGTATCCGATATTTCATAGACCTGTTCATAAATCGAGTAATCAGTCTAGCTTGATAAGCTTGGTCTATTCAAGCCAAATAAGATTTTTTTGACCTTGAGTCGGTTTGACTAGGGTTGACCTATTCTGAATTAAAATTTAATACTATATTATAAAAATGTTTTTAAATAGAAAGTAAAAATGAGTGGTTATTTATTTTAAAAAAAAATTTATTTATCTTTTATTAATTTGTTTAATTTCTCAATTTTGATTAAATTTAAATAATCGGAACTTGAACTTGAAGTGATTTGAATTTAAAATAAATTGAATTTGAAAAATTCGAGGGTCAAATTGAAATGAGCGTAATGCAAAATAATCCAAAATTGAAACGACTCGAATTAAAAATTAACCAAACTTTAATAAAGTACAGGGATTAATTCAGAATTAAACCCTACGTTTATAAATTTTTTTTTGTCTTTTTAACTTCGAACATGGCCACCTTTCTTCAAAATGCTGCAATACAGTTGATCTTTAGCAGTTTCCTGCACACACACACAAAAAAAAAACCCATCCTCACCATGGTTTCTTTATCATTTCGTTTGTTTCTCTTGAAATCTGAAATCGAAAGCCAAAATATGTTTTCTAAACTTAAAAAGAGATGCCTTTTTTAGAACAAATGTGGGAATTCTTCGGGAAAATAGGAGATATTTTAAGCATGGAGAATGAGATTTCTTTGAATGAAAATAAAAATTTGTAGGGTAAAGTTCAATATTGCTTAACATATAAGCAGAAATGGAAGACGAGCGGTTGCGGAATGAGCTCGAAGTTGTGGGTGATAGAGACGGTATTCTACAATCAGCTACACACAATGGGAGCTCAGTATTCAACAAAACGTATGGAGTAAATGATTGCTAGAATTTGTAGTAGGCTTTGCTAATATACATCTAATAAATCTAAATGGATTCTCATTGCGTGTGATGATCAATATTGACTTCCGAATCCACTTCGAGATAGCTTCAGCAATTGATTCATACGACCAGATATTGAGTTCATTACCAGTTGTCTATGTTGGTTCCTTGCCTCGGTTGAAGCTTTTAGGTCGTCTCTCAAACAAAACACGACATGATCAGTGGCAATTCTTCTTCTTTCCATAAGCAATGCAAAGGACATTCTCCTCTAATGATTTAACTATTATTCAAATCTTAAATATTGAGAGGAATTTAGATTTGACCCTTAAACAGATTAATTCAAATAATAATAAGCTTCTATCTAAGAAAATTAGCTGATATTACTTAACTGTGCAATTTAAAGATAAGTTTATTATAAATTTATTTTTCATAAGTTGATGCAGAACTACAGAAATATAGATGACAACCAAGAAGTTAAACAAAAGAGTCCATCATTGTGCTCCCAATTCTCATATGGAAGATCAAACTTCTTCCTAAAATTTACAGTTACTTAACTGCTGCTTCAGAAAATTTCTTCAACCCTGCAAATTAAAAACATTACACCATGAATTAGAGATAAAAACAATGATAAAAAATATATTAAAAGAGATGATTAATAAAAGATATTACTTTTTAGAAAAAAAAATGTACTTTATTTTACCTGATTATTAATCAAGGATGAATGAAGATCACACCCATTTTTTCCCATGCATACAGTACTTTAGTTTTTGTGCAGTATTGACACCCTACTAGGTCATAATAATACTGCACCCATCATCATCATCAACCATTTCTTATTAATATAAAATTTTCATTTATATATTCATTTATTGCAAAACATACAAAATGGTGTATCTTCAACCACAACAATCTAGACAAAATCCACACAAGTCATATGCACAAGGTAACGGACAAACCCACACATCACACATGTAGATGGTGGGACTCAAACTCAAGCTTTCAAGGCCTGGGGCCACAACCTTTTGCCGCCAAGGCTTTATTGATAGTATTAGTGTATCTTAATTTATTATTTTAGATTTATCTGTATTTTCAAGAATTTTTCACACACATATATATTTATAGTTTAATTTTTTTAATAAAATACATATCATAGATGCAAATATATCTCAATTACATAATATAAATACATATACACGCATATAAATTTTAAAATTATTAAGTTCAATAACTTAATTTAACAATTATATTTTTAATAGAATTATAAAAAATAATTAAAGAAAAATAAAAAGTTGACATAAAATATCAAAATTTTGTATCAATCTATATGAATTTGATAGAATTTAGTATTAAAATTTGAATCCAACCACATAAAATAGAATAAAAATGATAGAAGACTACTTGTTTTTCCCATTTTCTATGTATTTTTAAGTTGAGAGGTTGTATTTTAACAATCCAAACAACATAGAAATATCATTTGCTTGACAAAATAAAACTAAAAGATCTATAAAATTTATGTGCATGTATATATGGAATCATATATGTTTGTATGTATATATGTATGGATTATCAAAGGTTTTACCCTGTAGAGCCTGCCTGACGGCACATGACGCTCTTCAGCCAACCAACCATCTAGCAGCCAACTATATCGGGGGTCGTTATTGTCAAAGTACCTAACAATGCCTCCTGGTAGTTTTCTGTTGCTCTTTTGATGAGGCCGATCTTTTATATTCTGCAAAGTGATTATCGATAGCGGCGACAATTGCTTCGGTTCGGCATCGGCCGTTGTTGCATTCCTTCTTGAGCTTGACTCACCACTTGAAGTCATGACCACTAAAATGCTAATGCTAAAATGTTTATGGATGTGTTGTTGCCTAATGCTTTTTTTTTTTGCACTATTTATAGGCCTTTAGAGGGTTGGTGTGCTTCTCTTTTTCTAGGATTTTGCAGTTTTTGCTCTTAATTTTCCTCTTGTTTTTAAATTAGTCCTAGTAGGTTGTTTCATTTCTTTTATATAAGCTATTATTCAATAATTTGGTTGAGGAAGCATAGTTTTTATTTATTGATATACCCCTATCTCAATTTGGACGTGCAACGTGCATGTATGAATAAAATTACGTACGTTGCATAAAATTGTGTACCACGTGTTTTTTTTATTTTAAAATTTGCACACATTTTTTTTTTAGCTTTTGGTTTTTAACTTAAGCATCGGAAAGATAAAATTATTAATTAAACAATTGCATTATGAATTAAATTTTTTGTTTAAAAGACACGGACAAACTATTACATAGCAATTAATCTAATAGTAGATAAACCGTTAAAATCTTTATGCAGTGCATTGAACAATTAGTCTAGTAGTAGATGAATTAATTTTAAGTAAATGAATCATTTTATGTTTCGTGATGTGTTTTCAATATAGAAATCTATACACTTAAATTGTATAATAGTTGTATTTAATTTTTTAAAAAATCTTAATAAAATTCCCATAAAAATGAGTAGTTCTTGATATAGAATTTCCCAAAAGCTATTTTAGAACATGGACAAACAAGTTAAAAAAGTGGAAGTGGATATTAATTAAGGAGTAACACATATTTGGAGGGACTTAATAGAAAAAGAGTTTAAATTATTGGATTTAAATTGAAATTAACCAAGATATTAAAAACTTTATAGTTCTTGTCCAAATACGGACATATTATTATTGTTGATATACATCTAATAAATCCAAACGGATTCTCATTGCCATTTGTGTAGAAATCCAAGTCAGTAGTTAAATAATAATTCTTGTTGTGAAATTATTATTTTTGAAATACCGCAAATATTTCTTTGAAATTATTTAATTTTATTGTACTTTTAATAATTAATTCTAATGATAATTATTTAAATATGTATTACATATACGTGTAATTGTAATCTTATATATAAATCTACTTTGCATCTAAAACAAGTAAAATTGACAATTTTAGAAGTGATTAAAAGCTTTTATTTAAAACATTAAATATTGAGCCATTTATGGTATAGGCACACCTTTTAAGGTAACAATTTAAAAGTATTTATTGAAAAAAATATTTAGCAATTAATTTACTTTGAGCTGGCATTGAGCATGGGTGAACCCATTTTTTTTTTTTAAATTTAGGTCACTATTTGTGAAATGTTACCTTTTCTTACCCATTTCTTTCTTTAATTGTCACTATGGTTTTTTTTCTAAGGTGAATTTTCCCATATATGTCCTAAATTATTTTAAGCTTGATTTTAAAAAATCGTATTTTTTGTCATCTTGTTCAAGATTTTGAGAACAAATTGTTAATTTGATAATCATATTTTATACTCTATTAATATATATATGCATATATTTTCCATTCTCAATGAGCAAATTTATATTCCTTTTAGTCATACGTAAAATGTTATAGAATAAGTCATTTTATCACAAATTAACAATTTGTTCTCAAAATCTCGAACAATATGACAAACCCAATTGTTCAATATATCAAAATTGCAAGAATTGAACTCAGAACAAAAACAACATTTTATTTAAAAATATAATAAAAATTGAGTTTTCAACACTAATTAAAGGATGAGTAATTTTGCAAATCATCAACAAAATAATGATAATTTGGATCAGAAAGCCAGATTTTAGAAATGTAATGATGAGAGACAAATTGCTTATTGAAATTTTCAATAACCCGCACAGTTGCTTTAGTTGTGCGTGGATTAATAACATTGCCAATAGGTTGCTTCTTCATTATCATCACTTCAATGTTGTTGTTGTTGATGCCATTGCCACTTGATTCATCCCATTGTTTCAAGAGAATTTGGGTTAGATAATGCAATGGTTGCTCATATTTTAAAAATAAGAAAATAAGAAAATTGAAGTATTTAATACCATGGTTGGACCATGGTAGTGTATATATGTAAGACCATAGCTGGGCTATGGCATTCTGATGATAAGGCCATAACTCGGTTATGGCACTATGGACGTATGACCATGGTTGGACCATGACAGTGTTTATATGTAAGACCATAGCTGGGCTATGGCATTCTAATGATAAGACCATAACTGAGTTATGACCCTATATACGTAAGACCATGGCAGGGCTGTGGCAATGCATATGTGAGACCATAGTTGGACTATGGTACAATAGGAAACGCGTACCGAGGTTTTAATCATCTTTATAGTATTCATCGGATGAAAACAAATGAGGATCTAAATGTGATATGTGAAACAATAAGCGGTTTGTAATAGTATATATGTGTAAAAGTGGTAAATGTTGTATTATTATATGTTAAAAATATTATGCATTGTGATAGTAAGAAATACGAATGTTATTGAAATGTGGAAAATTGATTTGAACTAATGTTTAAGCATTACTCATTTGTTGGGAGCTGTGATTGACAAGAATTTTGATAATAACCTCGTTGACAAGAAATCTGTTCATTAATCTTTTAGTTGAACTATTATTATGTTGATTCAGTAAGCTTTACCGTTCAATCGACGAACTTACTAAGCTTTATGAAAGCTTGCTTGTATTATTTATTTTGTTTCTTGTAGATACGTTTTATGGATCGAGAGATTGGATCAGCTCGAAGAATCACTCTATTCGAGAGTTTTTGGTAGACTTAGATTTTGGTTTGGTATATATGGCATGTAATAGGACTCCTTTTGGATATGATGCATGTAATAGCCCGATTTTGGGCTTAGTCGAAACAGTGGTTTCGGGACCACAAATTTGACGAGGAAAATTTTTATTTTTATTATATTTTTATGGTCTACAATTTCACGAAATAATTTTGTGAAAATTTCGTTCAAAAATTTCGACATTTGGGCACTCAATTTAGTCAAAAGGACTAAATTGTAAAAAGTGCAAAAGTTGAGTTCTATATGTTAAGAGTGTCTAATTGTTATGAAATTTTAAATTGGAGGTCCTTAAATGGTAATTAGACCATTGGTTACATTATGGACAAAAATGGACATGAAATAGATGAAATAAGATATTTTTAAGTTAAGGGTATTTTGGTAATTTGGTAATTAAAACATATTAAAAAGACAAAATAAGCCAAATTTCATCATCTTCTCCATGGGGGGGCTGCGAATGTGTCATGGAGCCATAGCTAGGGTTTGTTCAAGCTTCCAAGCTTTATGGTAAGTCCGTTCTAGCCCCGTTTTTCTTGTTCTTTATATTTTTAGAATCCCGGTAACTAGCTTAAGCTACTTTTACCATTAATTCGAGCTAGAATTTATGTTTGGAAAATTACCCATAGATGAAAAGTGTGAATTTTGATGTTTTATGATGGAATATGAAGCTTAGAATTGTGTTATACGATTTTGGCTAAGCGATTTTCAGTGAAACCGAGTAAATTGACATAATCGATAATAATACTAAATGTTCATAAGTTCACTATAGAGCAAGAATTTGATGTATTCATTGGAGGGAAAAATGTTTAGCATGTCATAAAACATAAGAAAAAGGAATAAAGTTTAATTTCCGAGCCTAGGGGCAAAATCGTAATTTTGTGAAACTTTAGGGGCAAAAATATAAATTTTTCAAAATGTGATTTTTGGACTGGATTGAATAATGTGAATGTTAAATAAGTTAAATGTGTTATTATAAGTCAAGAAAAACATGGAATTGACTTTGATTAGTGAAAAAAAATGTGATAAAGTGAGAAATTTTCCGATTGAATATTCGGAATAAAAAAGGGATATGAATGAAGTGACAGAAATGCTTTCACATGTGGCACGGACTGTGTGTAGGCCACTATATGAAAGTGAAAGTGTTGGTCACGTGTGTAGTACTGTGTGAAGGCTACTACGTGAATCGATAAATAATGGTCACATGTGTAGTACTAAGTGAAGGCTACAATATGTACTGAGAAGCTTTGGTCACGTGTGTAGTACTGTGTGAAGGCTACTACGTGAATTCATAAATGGTGGTCACATGTGTAGTACTAAGTGAAGGCTACTATGTGTACCGAAAAGCTTTAGTCACGTATGTAGTACTATGTGAAGCCTATTACGTGAACCGTAAAAATTGATCACGTGTGTAATACTATGTGAAGGCTACTACGTGTATCGAATGATAATAGCAACATGGGTGGTACAATGTGAAAACCCCCAGATATTTGTTGTTATACCGACATGTTTAACGAGATATGAGAATGTGATTGAAATGTGATAAGTTACGAAAGAGTGACTGAAGTGATGAAGTCTTGCATTGTGTTATAAAATAAATGGTTATAGTGCTATGTGAATGAGAGATGTTGGAATAGAATAGATTTGGACAGTGACGGTGACGTTAGTTTGAAAAATCACCAAAAATTGTAGAAATTGATTTAGTAGTTGAATGAGATATAGAATTAAAGATTATTGAGTCTACTTCCATATAAAAGAAACAGAGCAAGCAAAAGAGTTGTATATTTTGTGATATTCGAATTTTAGTGAGATAGGGTCGAAATGATTTCAGAATCCCCTATTTTGACTTTGGAAAATCACTAAAAATTGTAAAATAATAATTATGAGTTATAATTTATATGCTTAGAATACTTGATCAGTCTATTTTCAAATGAAATAAACGAAATTATCATCCAAATTCTGTACAGTGAGATAATTCATTTTTAGTGAAAAGAGGTCAGATATGTCAAGCAATGAAATAGGGGAACCTTTAGAGAATAAAATGTACTAATTGACCAAACCAAAAATTCTTAAAATTTTATGATAAGAATATATGTGAGTCTAGTTTTGGGGAAAATTAACGGAACTCAATTTTGAGCTCCGTAGCTCCGGATAAAAATAATTTAGTGACTGTAACTCGACTAGACAGTTTTGAATTTAAATATAAGTAAATAGTGAAATTATATATAATGTCAATTAAGTGTGTTATATGTATCAAGGATGTGGAATGGAGAGGAGGAAGAGGACATTAAATTATATGAATGAATTGTGTATAATTGGTTGTAAATATGAATGCTTGATGAAATGGAATGGAATGGAATGGTATGAAATGGAATGGTATGGAATGGTATGGAATGGAATATATATATATGAATGACTTGTGTGTGAATGGGTCATATGCTCGATTATAATTGATAAACGTTGAGTTAAATGGTAAATGCGTATTAGTACTGAACTAAATGATATTGGATTCTATGTGAATTAAATGGAAACTTCCATTGCTAGTGATATGATTTGAATTAAAACAACTATTGTGGTACTGAGAAGTATAATGGATTGAGAAATTGATTTGAATTGTGAACAGAGAAATTGCGAATTGAATGAAATGGAAATGAAACATTGAATTACATGAGTAAGTATTGAGTCTCGTAGGCTCTATTTATTATGAATATAATATTTCAAGGATATGTTGTAAAGAATTATAAAAGCACGTTAGTAATTTAAAAAGTTTTAATTCAGATAAAATCTTGTAACTCAGTTTAAATATATATACAAGTGTATGTGTTCTAGTAATGCCTCGTACCCTATTCTAGCGTCGAATACAAGTTTGGGGTGTAACAATGCATAAGTACTTGGTTTGTGCAAATTATACCTTTAACTTGTGTTTATGTATTTGGATAACCTATGTAGGTATGCATGTTTTACTTAGGTAGAATTTGTTGATCAAGAATGAATTATAATGACTATTAACACTAGATATTAAGTATAATGGTAAGGGGAATAACCCAGAGCACAACATAAACAGATCACAATCTAAACTTCATGCTTCATGGACAATTTTCAAAGCTAACTCAATAAATGTAAATTGGATAATTTTTTCTTCTTTTTTTTTTAAATCCAGAGCATAATATAAATAGATCATTCAAGAAAAATACAGAAACCATTTCCAATTGAAAACTTCAACGACAGATTTACATGCAATTGCAAAGCCAGATAAAAGGAAATATGGAAATATATATTACCACTAAAGCCAGATTTACATGCAACAACACAAGGAACTCTCTACTTCAGCAAGATGGAGAAAGAAAATGCAAGAAACAGCGAAACATGCTGTCAAAACTGATAAAATAAAGAAAAGAAATGGGGTTTTATGTCTGTTTGTGAAAATTATTGATCCGTTTAAATGTTCAGATCAAAGAAAATACAAAAAAAATCATTTTTCCATTGAATTTAGATCAAAGACGAAGAGAAAAATCAAAGAAAATACAAAAAAAATAGATAGAGCATATAACCTGAAAATAGCTGCCGATAAAGTGAAGAAGCACTTGCCGAAACAGTTGGGCCAGAGATCTGAGACGGTGGAGTCAGCGAAAGATGCCAAGATGAAAGTGAAACGGGAGCGGGTGGAGGTGACTTTGCTCGCAGCTTTTGTTTGATGTTGGGAGGGAGCGGGTAGAGGTAGCTTTTGGGTTGGGAGGTTAAAACAGGGCATAGAAATCGAGAGCTGTAAAACGGAAGCTAAACTGAGCTTTTGGAAGAGAATAGAAAGCAGCCAATTTTGGGAATAGAGGCGTAAATAATAAGCCCGTAATAGGACATTACTCCTAACCAAACAGCTGAATAGGTGGGCCCAGAGAATAGGGCAACCAAACGAGCTGTGAGTGTTTCTTCTGCCTTTTTTTTTTTTTTTTTTGGCTTTCTTGGTTCTCAATTTCTCAATTCTATCCACGGTAGTATGGGGAAACCAAAGCACTACCGACCTCCGGCAAGTTCTTTTGAACTTTATTGCTTTCAAATTGGCGATTTAAATTTTCAAATTTGACTTATTGTAAGGATTTTTTTCTCACAATTTATGTTGAAATTTTACAGGGAAAGAAAAAGGAAGGAAATGCTGCGAGATATGTGACGAGGTCACAAGCTATTAAAATCCTTCAGGTTCATCTCTTCTTTCTCACTTTTATTAATTTTTATTATTATTTAAGCTTCCTTTATTTGCCTTCTTTCTCACTTTTATTAATTTTTCCCTGTTGATTAGTAGTCCGTCATCATGTAAAGTCCTCCTCACCCATCTTTCATTCACAGTTTTGTCTTTTATTCAAGACTGAACTAATTCAAGTATTTTCTTCCCGCAAGCATTGACACACTCTCTGTCATCTGCTTCACTTCCTTTACCTTTCTCTATGGGTTTATCGAGTTTGTATCACGTGCTGCAGCCGAGAGGGTTTTGCAGTTGTATAATGGGGTGCCAATGCCAAATTCTGAGCAGAATTTTAGGTTGAATTGGGCGGCTCTTGGATATGGAGAAAAGAGGCAAGAAGAGGGTCCCGATTACACAATCTTTGTTGGGGATTTAGCTGCAGATGTTTCTGATTACATGTTACAAGAGACTTTTAAAGCTGTTTACCCATCTGTTAAGAGTGCCAAAGTGGTTACTGATAGGACTAGCTGCTAATAAGAAGCCTGTCACTGATCAGCAGTATCAGAAAGGTAGACTCTTGTGGTTTATTTCAAGTTATACTTTATCTTGATTGCCTTATGAAGTTTGTTTGGTTGTGTATAGTTTTTTTTTGCAATGATTTATGCGTGAGTGCTTTGACTTGACAAGTTGACTGCTAGTTGGTTATTGTGTTTTTGTTCATTGGTTTTAATTTTCTGAGGTGGATCTGTTGAAGTCTTCTTAAAATTCAAGTTCTTTCAGTTATGCACATGAAGATATGGCAGAATTTATACAAAGTCGTTTCCTTCCAGTTTTCCTAGGTAAACTTGGACGCTTTTAATTATATTAAAAGTTAAAACATGCAAAAACTTATATAAAACTCATGTTTTCTTAAAGCAGGACATCAAGAGGCTCTCATTTTAGGGGGCTTGGAACTGATATCAGCTGAAATGATTCCACTTTAATCCGTGGCCTCCTTTTAGGTCAGTTACTTTGTTATGTCAAAAGCTTTCTTTTCTCGTGGCAATATTTTCTGGTAAGTAAATTTGCGTGAGAGAAACTGCACCGCAAAATAGAGTATATATGTCCACATTTTGTTCATGGTTCACAACTAGCTTAGTATTTCAGTTTGTGGGACAATCTTTGTTACTCCCGTAGAAAAGTTTGGGTGTTTAATGATTTTACAGATGCTATGTATAATGAAGATTTTATAGCCTTCTTGACGGGGTGCACATGTTTATACCTTCACTTTCACTGTTCTAATCTTGGAGACAGAATGCATTTTTCTCGTTTTTTCTCTCTTGATTTTTGCTTTTATTAGCTGCTGAAGTGAGCCATCTTTTGGAATCTGTGGTTGTCTTAGGTACTGGTCCTTTTGAAATTTAGTACAGTGCTTTATTTTGTTACAGCTGAGGTTGTGGCAGGATCAACACTGTCCTGCTTTAAGAAATAGCCAGCTCCCCACTGTCCCCACTCTTCTAAGTGAAAGCTTCCACTCTTTTATTCTTTGTTCTTTTAAAAAAAAATAAAAATAAATGTATATGCTATTCAATCGATGTAGTCTACAACTTGAAAATTATTTTGGCTTGATCAGGTAATTTCCTTGAAATGTAGTCTACAACTTGAACCTATAGAGTTGTAAACTGCCAGGCCGATCTTTTTCTTTATTTAAAAAAAAAAAAATCTTATCTTACTGTAGAAAGTGAATGCGAAAGTATCGCATTTAAGCATTATTGTCCACTCTGTATACCATTGATTACTTTAACTAATGAGATTCTCCTGTTGCTTAATGCTATCTTCTGAACCTAATGTTGCTATACTCTATAGATGTCATTTTGTGACCTTACATAGTGGCCACTTTTCTTGCAACATGATTACTCGTATACCACTCCAATCATGTATAATGTCATTTTATTTTCATTTTCATTTTCGATTATCTTTGCAAATATTTTTTTGTGCTAATTGAAAATTTGTTAGACTTCCATCCTCTTATTTTATAAAAATTGAAAATTTAGTCTAGTTTTTGGTGAATATATAAACTTGAATTGTTAATTTGTGCTAATTTGTTGCATTTAAAATGTTATAAAATGTTAATTTGTGCTAATTTGTTGAATATCTGACGTCATATGATTACCTAATCAAGAATTTCATGCCATAAATCAAGAATATTTCAATTAAACATTGAATCTATATCATCGATAAAACCTTAAAAGCTAGAATCCACAATTAATCAAAATAAAAAATTTCCATGATCGGATTCAGATGCCATTGAAGACAATTATAAAAATTCTAATATATAACATAATAAATCAGGATATATCATGTAAGATTATCCAAAAAAAAACAAATGTAGAAGTTTATCTGAATCGGTTGATATGTTGAAATCCTCCAAATTAACACACAAGTATTTTAAAGAATGTGACTTTTTTAAAAAATGAGATATAAAATTGTTACATATGTATAATTTAAAAACTATAACCCTAATATATAACTTGACACATTAACCTTAATTTATAATTATCCCATCATCAATTTAATTACTAGGTCACTTTATTTAATATCTAAAATCCAATAAACATAATTTAATATAATTTAACATTTTATAATAATAAATAATTATTGTTATTAGATACACGTTACTTCCTTTTTCCCATTCTTGGAAAATGTTAAGCATATTCAATGCATCACATAATTAATCATTAACACACGCATGCTAATAATTTGTCATTAAACCAAGCAGGATTCATGATTAAAACCAATCTTTTGTACGGTTTGAAAACTTGTCCATGGCTAAGTATAGCTTTAAGTTTCATATCAGATGGCTGGCTTCAACTTGGTCGATGGAGACAAAGGAATTACACAGGCGAGTGAGTGACAACTTCTAGATTTCGTGCTCCTAACCATCATAACAATAGATTTCAATGGATTTGAATATATATATTATTGTATCTCTTTCTTAAAAAAAAAAAGTTTATTACGACATCGAATTCTTTTATTTGGTTAAAATAAAAATCCTTTCAATTGGAAAAAATGAAAGAGAAAAAAAAAAGAAAAAGAAAAAAATAAAATATATTTGTGCATTTCTAACATTTTAGAAAATTATTATTTGCACATATTAATAACATATTTATTTATATTAAGTGTTAATGTGTCACATCACATATATCTTATGTTGACGTGATAATATTTAAATAAATTTAAAATACTTTAAAATAAATTAAGTTTATTTTATAATTATTTAAATAAGCGCATCAAAGGTTCATTCTGGGCGTGATTTTTAAATAATATAAATATAAAAATATAGAAAAAATTAAATTTTAAATTTTTTTAAAGATATTTGCGAGGCATTTTGCCACATCAACATGATGTCCACATGGCACACCATGTCTCGTTGTTTGGTTGCTCTGTCAACCATGTCATCACTAAACAACAAAAATAGATGGAATTTTTCAACAAAATACAGATTTTATTATTATTACTATTTTGATATAATAATAGGAGTTCTCTTTCATTTTGTGGTTTGAATTTACTCTTATTTGGGTCGGGATAATATTCAAGTAAAATTCTCCCTACAATATCGATTCTAAAATTCGAGTTTAATCCAAATAGTTGAAGAAGAAATTTATTTCCAGTTCTTTCCATCATTTTTCTGTTAATTTGTGGAACATGTAATAGCATGGAGGCCGAACAATCCTTGCTAAACTTATTTTTTTTAATAATCAGTTATCGTTTTTAAGCTAAATACGTAATACGAAGCTTAAATTTCTACAATACATTACATCTTTCATGATTCATACTATAGACGCAAAATGATTGAAACTTATTCTCCCTCGCTACTCCTTCTCCTGTCCATGAACACATATCTTGATTACGGCTCTCAGTTTCTTATATAAGGAAGGGGGGGAGCATCCATCTCAACTTTCAAACAGATTCATTGAGTAGATTACAATGGCAATAGTAGTGTTTCTGGTCTTTCTTCTACCACTCTCCTTGTTCCTGTTCATTCTCCTAAAACATGGCAATTCTAATCGTCTTCCCCCTAGCCCTCCTTCTCTTCCTTTGATTGGTCACTTACATATGCAGCTGTTTGATAACTCAGCCCCTCAAATTTTTCTTTGGAAACTCTCTCAAAAGTATGGTTCTCTCGTGTACTTGCGATTTGGGTTGAAACCAATCCTTGTAGTTTCTTCAGCGAAAATGGCTAAAGAGGTTATGAAAACCCATGACCTTGACTTTTGCAGTAGACCTTATCGACGTTGTAGTCATAAATTATCTTATAATGCCTCGGATGTGGCTTTTTCACCATATAATGACTACTGGAGGGAGATGAGGAAAATTTGTGTTGTACATCTCTTTAGCGGAGTGCAACAGTATCGTCCCATCAGAGAAGATGAAGTTGATCGCTTGATTGAAAAAATATCCAAATTACCTGTTGATGCTAAACCTGTCAACTTGAGTGAAGCAATAATGTGCCTTTCCAGTACAATAATTTGTAGAATAGCCTTCGGCAAGAGGTATGACGAAGAAGGAGCCGAAAGAAGCAGATTCCATGAGCTGCTTAATGAAAGTCAAGCCATATTATCAAGCTTCAGTTTTTCTGACTACTTTCCTTACATGGGCTGGCTCGATAGATTCACTGGATTGCTTAGTCGTCTTGAAAAAACTTTCAAAGAACTTGATACTTTTTATCAACAACTCATTGATGAACATCTGGATCCTATTAGGCTAAAACCCCAACAAGAGGACATACTCGACGTGTTACTACAAACATGGAAGGATCACGACTTTTCATTTGATCTGACTATCGATCAGATAAAAGCTATTCTTATGGTCATTTCACCTTTACTCAACACTTTTATCTTTAATTAACTTTTGTGCTTCACACTTAGTACATATATATAACCCATTGATTTTCTTGCAGAACTTGTTTATAGCTGGAACAGACACATCCGCAGCCACTATAATATGGGTGATGAGCTTCTTAATGAAAAATCCAAAATGTTTGAAGAAAACTCAAGCAGAAGTAAGGAATTTGATTGGAAAAAAAGGTTTTGTAAATGAAGATGATACTCGAGATTTGACTTACTTAAAAGCTGTGATAAAAGAAACATTTAGATTGCAACCAATTGCTCCATTGTTAGTGCCACTAGAAACACTCCGAAAGTGCAAAATAGGTGGGTACGATATACCTGCCAAAACCTTGGTTTATGTGAACGCGTGGGCAATAGGAAAAGACCCTGAAACCTGGGAAAATCCAGAAGAGTTTTATCCTGAAAGGTTCATTTGTAGTCCCATTGACTACAAAGGGCAACACTTTGAGCTCATACCATTTGGTGCTGGTAGAAGGGTTTGTCCTGGAATGCATATGGGAGTTGCAGTAGTGGAACTTGCCCTTGCTAATCTTCTTTACAAGTTCGATTGGGAAATGCCGATTGCGATGACGAAAGAAGACATAGACTTTGATGCACTACCTGGCATCACTACACACAAAAAAAATGCTCTTATCCTTGTGGCTAGGAAGATTTATGATTAAACAATCCCTGCCTTTGTGATAGATACTTGTTTACTGCTTGCTTATGAATAAGGTCTTCAGTAACACTGTGGCTTTGATATGCAATATGAAAATCACTTGAAAGAATAAGTTATGAATAAAACTCTCAATTATATATATATATTTATTCTCTTTTGCAAGGGACAACAGGTGCCAATAATCAGTTAGAGGTGTGGCCTCAATCAACACAAAGGGTTGTTTAGGTGTCTATTCCAATATAATTTCTTTGATTGACTTTGGTGTTAGGGGTGGAGTGAAACTATCTAAAAAAAACCCACTAAAACACTTAAAAATAATAAAAATTAGACTAATAATTTCATTGTATTAAAAAGAATTTCATAAAGTCATATTTTAAAAAATTTCTCAATTTACGGATTTTTTTATTAAAATTACACGAACTTTGATCTAATATTAATGTAAGATATACAATTTAATTTTATATAATTACATTCATAAAATTTTAATTTGATTCTAAATTATTAATACAATTATTATTATTTAAAATTCATCTTTAGTGCCTCCAATAAAATTTACTTAAAATCATACCGTTGATGCAAATTCATCAATTGAAGGCATAAAGGGCAACATAGAACACTCATGACTACCCGCATGTATTTACTATATACACCTAATATACAAAAAATCAACCACTCATTTATCAGTTCATTTCATCAAAGCCAAGTTAACATTTAGTATATAAGAGCTGAATTTGCAATATTACCTTTTCTCTTAAATCACTTTTTCGGTGAAAATAGAGAGTATCATCAAAATTTTAATAACTCTATAAAATTGTTCGAGACAAATAGAATATTAGAATTTAGAATTTAAAAGGACCTAACGGTATTATAACCTAAGCTAAATCCTTGTCTTGAAGAACGTATAATTAAAATATAAGGTTAAATGATTTTTGGTCTGAACTTAGTAACTATTCTCTATTAAAATTTGAGGTTTTTTTTTTGTTTAAGTTAAGTCTTGAATTTATAAATTGTTTCTATATTGGGATCTGAATGTTAAGTTAATCTCTAAATTTGGTAATTGTTTTCACATTGAGGTCTGAATTTTCGTTCAAGTTAATCATTGATATTTTCTTGAAATCCTAAAGTTTAAGCTCTAATATGAGAACAATTGATACGTTTAGAGACAAACTTGAAAAGAAAAATATTTAAGCCCTAAAGTGGAAACAATGATCTAATTCATGAAAATAATTATCAAGTTTAGAAGCTAATTGAATAAAAGAAACTTAATGTAAAAATTGTTGTTAGGTTTTCGCGATATAATCGTAAAATATATCATAAAAAATAATAAAACGTGTGTTAAAATCTATGTTTGAGAAAACCAATAAAACTTGCAGATAACTTATATGGTCACGTGATAAAAATAATAAAGAAACAAAGATATGCGTATAGTATAAACCTTGTATGGGATATGCTGTATCCAATTAAGATTCCCAATCTTAACATATGAAATTCTAAATCCTAAGTCAAAATCTGCTACGATGCTTATTGTTTGCAAATTATTGTGTCCGATTGTCATCTTCAATTGGTTGGAGATTGAAATATATAACCAGGCAGGTTGTAATATTATAATTTTTCACATTTGGTATATGTGATGTTGAGATTATTTTGCCACATTAGAGCTTACCCAAAATTTGAAAGATTGGACGTTCATTTTGCAGATAGTTGCATAGATGATAACGTTATAGTATTAGCTAGTAAACGACGTAAGTGGAAGATTACCAAATTCATTTGTTAAAGCCATGCACGCGTCCTTTTCTCTTTCCCACGTTGGATCTTGGAGAATATTCAAAAAATTCATATCTAAAATTTAATTTGGATATTGGAAATATAGCACATATATAATTAACTATTAATTATTAACTAAAAGTTTTAATTATTATTATTATTTTTAATATAATCGCAGAGTTCTTCATTCATTAATCTTATTTAGACTAAAATGAGATTTAAATTCAATTAATTCTAACCATTTTATAAATCAATTATTTTTTAAATCTTTTAAATTTAATACCTTAATCAATTTCTAATCTAACCAGTTTGATTGATTAGACAAATTCAATTATAAAAACTTTAACACAAACAAAATGAGTTAGAAGAATGTCGTAGTCATAACAATTACATATATATTTTCAAATAAACAATATATAAATTCTTAAATTTGTATTATAAATAATTGCATCTCTTTCTTAAGAAAAAAAATTATAACCGGGTGGAAATTTTTATTTTGGATAAAATGAAAATCCTTTTAATTGACGTATATGAAAGAGAGGAAATTAGAGCGAAAAAGAAGAAAAGGAAATATTTATGTCATATTTTTATTATTTTTATATCATTGTTGTTTTAATATATTAATTTTCTTTATATATATTAGCATCACATCACATATATTAGACATAAATATTATACATATTATTAATCGGGTGAAATACTTAAAAATGTTGATTTTTTTTTTAAAAATTATCAGAGTAGGCCGATTTTGGAAAAATTATGATATTAGGTCGAAATAAGGAAAGCACTTTTAGCTGGAAGCGTTTTTAGCAAATTTACAGGAAAACACTTTGTAACAACCTAGGCAAATCCCACATCAGCAAAGCACGAGAGAGACCTGGACTATATAAAGGGGTAGCAACACTTAAGAGGTAAAAGACATTTTGGGGGTGTATGAGCGCTCCCAAGAACAAAGCCGTGAGGGCCATGTGCGCCTAAAGCAGACAATATTTTACTGGGCTAAGTGTTAGCTATGATATTTACAAATGTAACACCCCTCACCAGGTTCGATCGTCAGACTTGTGTTATAGGATAGGATGCTACAACAACTATAGGAACTTATACACATGCATTTACAGTTTTAATTATGAGCAACAACTACCACTAACAACATCTAAAGATTAAATCATGAATAATCAACATATGATGAACATCAGAAATAGAATTATTCAAGAAAAAGGGACCAATCTAATTTTTTTTGAAATACAACGTAAGTATCAATATTGTTTTAGCTCTCTACCTATTTTGGTTAAAACATTTTATTGATACCTTGGTAGGGGTATCAATATTTTTATCACAAATACCGATACTCGTGATTGGGTATCGATACCAAATTGGGTTATTGTCGATTTTTGAAAATGTTCCATTCTTATGGTATTGATATTTTGGTCATAAGTATCGATACTTTTACTTAGAATGCTAAAAATTTCAAAAGTTATAATTCAATACAAAGGTCAAGAACGCAAAAGCAGTGCGGCCAGAGGTAATTATTAAGTCTTTTTTCCTTTATTTTAAACCTCTTGACTTCTAAATTACTTGAATTCAGGGTTAGTGTCAGACATGGATCTATGTTGAATACGAGTATGCTCAATTTTCTTTTTAAGTTTTTTTAATATATGTAGAGAATAATACCTTTGTATCCCATGTCTAAATATGTGTTGGATATAGGTATTTTACATGGTTCAGGTTTGGGTTTGAATTTATTCGAGTTCTGAGTTGTTTAGAGTTCGGTTCATTTTGATTTTCGGACATTTGACATCAATCAGATTTTTCAGGTTGGGTCATCTTAGGTTCGAGTTACTCCGATGAATTGGCTTAGCTTTTAGCTTCAGATAAAAAATACTAACAGGTCTTTATCAAGCCATACCAATGAAAGCGAGAAACAGTCTTGGCAATAATCAGAAGAAGCATACCATACATTTTTGTTGTCCTTCTATCATCAGTTCATAACATCATTGCATAGTTAAATGACTTGGACTCAGATGCGAATGCCATATATGAGCATGTCCTAATACATGTCGGCCATAAATACTTTAAGAAAAATTAAGAGCCGGGCGGATTAACTCTTACAAAAATTACCTAAAGGGTCAAATTTTGTGCAGGTGATGGATCTAGTCCATCATGGAATGAAAAATTCACATTCAAGGTGGAGTATCCAGGGTCAGGTGGTGACTACAAGCTAGTTCTTAAAATCATGGACAAAGACACTTTCTCTTCTGATGACTTTGTAGGCCAAGCCACGTAAGTATAATAACATTAATCGTCACTGTTTTATAGCTAAATTACTCCGACTGGTATCCGTCGTCCGAAATTTTTCATATACGAGTACTATAAGAAAATAAGAAGTCTGGAAAAACAAGCTTGTCATAGCATTCTCTTTTAAGAAGTACCAAGGTCGAATCTCAGCATATGCAACCCTTTTCTCTATCTAGAAGTTCGATCTCCTTTATACTGAAGCTCGAAAAAGAAATTGTAAAACATTTTTTATTTTCATGTTTGCAGCATATTTGTGAAGGATTTGTTGGCAATTGGAGCAGATGAAGGAAGTGCTGAACTACATCCTACTAAACATAGTGTAGTTAACGCTGAACAACGTTATTGTGGAGAAATTGTAGTTGGTCTTACTTTCACCAAAAAGGTATTTAACTTTTTTTTCATGGAAATTGAAAATACTTTCCATCAGGGCCACAAATTTTTTATCAGGGGTCGACATTGAATTACAAATTTTTAAGGATCAAAGTATATTTTTACCATTTTATTAATTGATAGATTCACAAATTTAGAGGACCAAAAGATGAATTTTCTCAAACCAAGGTGGGTCAAGGCCCTATCTATCCCCTTGGTATTACCCCTTGCTTTTTAGAAAGATTATCTTATTTCGTATTCGATTTTTATAGAGTTGTCTATGAATCAGGTAATCCGTCTAGCTTGATGAATAAGATTTTTTTTTATATTAGTCGATTGAGGAATCTATTCTAAATTAAAAAAACGAACCGTGTAATTTTTTAGATGCACAAAAAAAAATTGTCTTTTTACCACCTATTGTTTTAAACATGTATAAAATATGAATATTTTATTAACTAATGGCATTTATCTATTATTGATTTTATTTTGCTGGATTTGTACTACAGGAGGAAAATGATGAAGAAGAGTATGGAGGTTGGAGGAAAGCGATTATTAAGTGGTTAATTTTGAAAACTATTATATGTGTTTTATCACTTTTACTTAAAGCTCTGGATTTTTATTTATTTATTTTTAAAGCTTATGGAATGTTTATCTTGTTACATTTTATTTTGCATTTTGTTTTAAATAATCTCATTAAAAGTTTTAGTCGAATTATCTATAATTTCTCTTATTTAGTGCATTCGAACTCATGTCTTCCTACATTGACAACAATGTCCATACCAATCGAGCTAATATTTAATCGGTCATTTTATTGTGAATTTTACTTCCCTTGTGCATGGTTTTATTATATTATTGATTAAAATTATTTGAACTTTGGAGATGATATTATTGGGAGAATTTTAAACCTCGAATATGAATAGTAAAATGAACATGAGAATATTAAATAAAATTATTTAATATCTAACATTCTATTATCAATTAGGCCTGTAAGTTCAAATTAAAATTTTAATTTGATGAATAAATTCATCTCAATTTGATTTGAATTTAAAACAACCAAAATTTGAAACTAATCAAACTTGAAATGATTTAAGCTGACGATAAATTGAATTGAAAATTTGAGAGCCAAAATTATAATAACTCGAACTCAAAACAATTCAAATTTAAAAGACTCAAATATGAAATTGAATAAACACAATTTAAATATTTTTAGTTTAAAAAACTTTTTACCTTTTATTTTGATTTGATTTTTGTATTTTTTTCCCCTTATTTTCTACACTTTTCAGAATTCAAAGGATTTAGAAGTTGGGTTAAATAATAATAACTCAAAATTTTTGGGTCTAATAAAAAACAATGGCTAATCAAACTTAACAGTAAACCTAAGCAGAACATAAAGTGAAGTAAAAATGTAAAGCCCACGTTTTTTTGGTGCTTCACCAAAGACTTAAACTGCTACTTGGCCTTAGTCAAGGTTCTAGTCGGAAAGCAACCAATATCCCACATAGCTAAAGAATTAGGAAAATTTATTGTTTATAAAGGCAAAGGAAGAAACTTATTATTGTCCCTTCGGGGACATCCGATAAAATTGGAACGATACAGAGAAGATTAGCATGGCCCCTGCGCAAGGATGACACGCACAAATCGAGAAATGGTCCAAATTTTTTTCTTGATTTTTTTGCCAAATTTTACAGCTTTCTTTCCATCTCTTTCGCCTTTGTTCACTTGATAATTTGGAATTGGGGGGTCTTTTCCCTTGTATGCTCAGTTTGATCATTGATGTATTTCATGGGTTTATTTTTCTGCACTTAATATTAAAAATTTAGTTTTTCATTTCTGGCTTTATCTTTCTTTTTGCAATTTTTCTCGGTTTTTATGTTCCTCTTTTTGGGTTTGATTTGCTTTAAATCTCAATACCATCTTTCCTTTTTGCGAATTTTTCTGGGTTTGACGTTCATCTTCTTGGGTTTTATGCACTGAGGATTGCAATTTAAAGTTGTTTTCACTGGGTTTGGTCTGTCTTACTCTCTTGAGCAGTGAATACCTCAATAATCCTTTATTTAGATTTTGTATAGCTTTTTTTTTTTTTTTTTTAAAGTTTTAAGTAACCAAAGGACCCTTCAATTTCTAGAGTTTAAATGGATAGAAAAACATGTATTTTTATAATTAAATATTTATAGTATGCAACTTCATGTCCAAATATGTTGCCTTTGTATGGTAATTTCACTTATCATTGATCTCATTTCACTTGATAGTTTGATTCCATGGATTCTTTGTAAAGCTTTACAATTAGAACAATGTGATCGTCACAAGAATTTCTATACATGCATGGTGCTCAATGGAAGACTTTTAATGTTGCTGATGTGCAGGGTTTGAATGATATATTGATATTGGGGAACTCGATCGAAAAGCTTTCAAAGTCGCTTTCTCCTTGGAGTTCCCGGTCGAAGATCAGCACGAAACGTGCGCTAAATTATGTTCTTTATGGAAACAGAATGTGCATGATCGGAAATCACAGCCGTTTAAGATGACCCATACTTGAGGCAACTTGCAGCTATCTATATGTCCAATAATGCTTTTTATCTCATTAGGAAGAGTCTCCATCTTAGCTTCTTCCACTTCCAATAGATAGTTCAAGCTCAAGCTCAAGGGATAGTTAATGTAATCTAGCCAATTTACACACAGCAATAGCAGATAGGGTGGTTGGTTCACTAGTTTTCATTTTTCACTCTAGGTGTCAACTCTTCTTTGAAGGGCACTAATGAAACTAGAAATGAAATAGGACTCAGGTAGGTGTGGATTAAATTGGAGCATGTTGTACTAACCCTTAGCTTCGCCACCGATCAACATCCGAGGCAACTTGCAGTCTCCTTTAAGAGATGAGTAGACGACTAGTTCAATCAGCATTTGGAATCCTTTTCTCTTTCCGGGGGGCATGTTTGCGGCATATTTGTGAAGGATTTGTTTTCAATTGGAGCTGAACAATGTTATTGTGGAGAAATTGTAGGAATTGATGGACTATATCCTAGTAAACATAGTGTAGTTAAAGCTGAACAATGTTATTGTGGAGAAATTGTACTTGGTGCTACTTTTACCAAAAAGGTATTTAATTTTTTTTTTCATGGATATTGAAAATACTTTTCGTATCCGATTTTTCATAGACATGTTCATAAATCGAGTAATCCGTCTAGCTTGATAAGCTTAGTCTATTCAAGCTAAATAAGATTTTTTTGACCTTGAGCTGGTTTGACTTGAGTTGACTTGTTCTGAATTAAAATTTAATACTATATTATAAAACTGTTTTTAAATAGAAAGTAAAAATGAGTGGTTAATTATTTTTTTAAAAAAATTATTTATCTTTTATTAATTTGTTTAATTTCTCAATTTTGATCGAATTTAAATAATTGAAGCTTGAACTTGAAGTGATTTGAATTTAAAATAATTTGAACTTGAAAAATTTGAGGGTCAAATTGGAATGAGCCTAATGCAAAAAAATCCAAAATTGAAATGACTCGAATTAGAAATTAACCAAACTTTAATAAAGTACAGGGATTAATTCAGAATTTAACCCTACGTTTATAATTTTCTTTAACTTCGAACATAGCCACCTTTCTTCAAAATGCTGCAATAGAGTTGATCTTTAGCAGTTTCCTGCACACACAAAAAAAACCTTCAATTTTTTGGCCCTTTGCAAAGAAGAAGTTAAAACCATCCTCACCATGGTTTCTTTTTCATTTCGTTTGTTTCTCTTGAAACTCTGAAATCGAAGGCCAAAATATGTTTTCTAAACTTAAAAAGAGATGCCTTTTTTAGAACAAATGTGGGAAATCTTCGGGAAAATAGGAGATATTTTAAGCATGGAGAATGAGATTTCTTTGAATGAAGATAAAAATTTGTAGGGTAAAGTTCAATATTGCTTAAAATATATGCAGAAATGGAAGACGAGCGGTTGCGGAATGAGATCGAAGTTGTGGGTGATAGAGACGGTATTCTACAATCAGCTACACACAATGGGAGCTCAGTATTCAACAAAACGTATGGAGTAAGTGATTGCTAGAATTTGTAGTAGGCTTTGCAATGAAATACACTATTCGAAACCATTAGATGATGCTTAGTATTTTAATATTTATCCTCAGCCGATGATGGCTGAGGCCCTCGACATCATAAACCAGTGTAAAAATTTGGAGACGCGTCCAAATACAGACATATTATTATTGCTAATATACATCTAATAAATCTAAATGGATTCTCATTGCGTGTGATGATCAATATCGACATACGAATCCACTTCGAGATAGCTTGAGCAATTGATTCATACGACCGAATATTAAGTTCATTACCAGTTGTCTATGTTGGTTCCTTGCCTCGGTTCAAGCTTCTAGGTCGTCTCTCAAACAAAACACGACATCAGTGGCAATTCTTCTTCTTTCCATAAGCAATGCAAAGGACACTCTCCTCTAATGATTTAACCATTATTCAAATCTTAAATATTAAGAGGAATTTAGATTTGACCCTTAAACAGATTAATTCAAATAATAATAAGCTTCTATCTAAGAAAATTAGCTGATATTACTTAACTGTGCAATTTAAAGATAAGTTTATTATAAATTTATTTTTCATAAGTTGATGCAGAACTACAGAAATATAGATAACAACCAAGAAGTTAAACAAAAGAGTCCATCATTGTGCTCCCAATTCTCATATGGAAGATCAAACTTTTTCCTAAAATTTACAATTACTTAACTGCTGCTTCAGAAAATTTCTTCAACCCTGCAAATTAAAAGCATTACACCATGAATTAGAGATAAAAAACAATGATAAAAAAAAATATTAACAGAGATGATTAATAAAAGATGTTATTTTTTAGAAAAAAAATGTAATTTATTTTACCTGAATATTAATCAAGGATGAATGAAGATCACGCCCATTTTTTCCCATGCACACAGCACTTTAATTTTTGTGCGGTATTGACGCCCTACTAGGTCATAATAATACTGCACCCATCATCATCATCAACCATTTCTTATTAATATAAAATTTTCATTACATATTCATTTATTGCAAAACATACAAAAGGATGTATCTTCAACCACAACAATCTAGACAAAATCCACATAAGTCATATGCACAAGGTAAGGGACAAACCCAGACATCACACATGTAGATGGTGGGACTCAAACTCAAGCCTTAAGCTTCAAGGCCTAGGGCCACAACCTTTTACAACAATGCCAAGGC